>NW_006434369.1:8765617-8813645 GCF_000325575.1 Pteropus alecto
ATCTTGTCACATTTTAAAATAAGTCTAGATAAATAGGAAACTTCCTGAGAAAGAGGATAATTGAATCGCAATATTTTTAATAGATTCATCACTGTTAACCACAAACCTGCTTTCTCCCCTTATGGAATGTGTATATACATATTTGCAAATTTGTTGAGATGACATTTTAAATGGGTGTCAATAAAATTAACATTTGAATAATTCTGTGACAAACGTCAATATGTAAATGTTCATGTCCTGAATTAGCAACTGGACTATGCCAGTGCTGTAAGAAACATGATAACATGTTTGGGGATGGGAAAAATTCTACTAATCCTCTGAGGATTGGCCCCAGTGCCCTCCTCAATAAAAATGTCCCAACTGCCCCAGGCAGGGCTGGTCTCTTCACTGTGTCTGGTGATGCTTTGCCTGTGCCTTGATTATAACACTGCCACTTCACATTGGAATCATTTGTTTACTATTCCCCTATGCAAGCAGACTCAGGCTCCTAAGAAGTAGGGGCTTATTTAACTATCTTTGTGTCACTAGTGCCTAGCACAGGGTCTGAGTGTAAAGAATGCTAAACAGCGGCATGATGTTTAATAGCTATATCAATACCTAGAATTCTAGCCTCACTACCACCCCTCTGGGATAATTGCAAAAACAAGTTCAAGAGGTCCTATAGTGGGAGGATAAACCAAGGAGGTTTTCCAAATGAAAGAGCAAGAGGACCTGAATCTTCACTGACTCATACCCTGCTTCCCACATCCCGTGGCATTTCAAATTGCATAATCATCTCAAGCAATTAGAATTATAAGTGACTAAACACTGGTATGTCACATCTTTTACCTGCCTATTGAGTTACATACTTAATCCCATAAATTGAGTTACCTAAGAGAGGCTCAAATCTTGAATCTGCTTAGTTACAGCCTGAACGATGGCTTGGGAAAGGTTGCTTCATCCAAAACACAACCTAGAGAGTTTAAGAGGTTTCCTTCTTAGCCTCTAAGAAGATCTGTGTAGAAGAAGGAGCAAAGCAAAAGTGTCAACTTGCAGAGGGCTCTCACTGCTGAGCCAGCTGGCTCTGTTCTTGGAGTCTGTCTGCTGCTCTTCTCCCAGCAGGTGCTGAGTCTCTAAAGCTTATTAGCGTCTTGGGCTGACTGGATCAGCCGTTTCTACTAATAATACCAGTGAACATTTGCTGAATGCTTATTATATATCAGAAACTCTTTAAGAACTTCACACATAGAGGGGCTTCACAGCTAACTCACATTCCCATACTTGGTGAAGGCTGGAGGTGGGATGCAAACCCAGGGTCTGGATTTCATAGTCCATGGTCTAACCCACAGACCCCCACTCAAACCAAAATCAAAATCCATTCTTTTCTCAAAAAGAGAAAGAAGGTGAAAAGAAATTTTCTGGCCCTCCATACTAATTCATCTTACCAAGACCTTAAATGAAGTATAAAAATCCAAGCTTTTCTCAGGGTCTTTTGCCCAACAGGGGTTTGATGGTAATAATTATTCTTCTCAGAATCTGTTCCCTAAAAATGGTATGATACATTCTAATTAATTGTCCCTATAGAAAGAGACTATGTTGTACCTAATAACAAACTTGTCAAAATCAGGTAATTCCAGTTCCCAACTGACAAATCTATTGTCCCAATATGCCAGGCCTCACTTTCTATATCAAAGAAAATGCCAAGCCCATTATGCAATAATATACATACCACATACACTAACAATTTCTACTTGATTCATGTATTCAGCTTGAACATGTTAAAGTAATTCAAACAGAATTTATTAATGCCTTTTAAGTTTGTCCTGTCATTTTTCCTAGAATTCTCCATCTTAGGCCATTTTCTTAATTAATAGCCTTTTATTCTGAATCCCTTTATATGTTTTCTTCTACATGTCAGAATGCCAAGAAATGAACTGAAGAGCTTTAAAACACACCAAGAGAGCAAATATTCTCATTTATTACCCCATATTACCCTTATGCATAAATGTAAAATTCCGATTTTGTTCTTTAGTGTATGCACATACACTCCTTTAAGATTGTCAGTTGAATTGTATTTCGAAAAGAAAAAGAGTAAAAGAGGTTGTTGAAATTAGCTACAGTGAGTCAGGTGCTCCTCTGGGAGCCTCATTCCATCTAGAGCTTCATTTACTTTGAGTTAACAATTATTCAAAAACAACAACAATAAAAAAACTCCTCTTTCCACTGCCTGAAAAATACGTGACCTGCAGAATCTGAAATATAATTTTTAAAGGCTCTCTTTGAAAGACTTACATGTGATGACTTTTTAAAAAATTATTCTGATATATGTATGCAATTGTGCTAAGGACAGATAGGCTGGTAGAATTCTAAATAGCCATTAACTTCTTGCTTTAAAATGTACCTTTCCAGCTGGCAAGACTGGTATGGGGACATTGCAACTGATTCATCATTTATTTGATGGAAACTGAATTCCAAACAGAGTTAATGTATTACAGCAGCAGTAGCTGGGAAATGTGGAAATGCTGCATAATACGTTGGAATGCTGACCAAACTGATCTTTTTATTAAATAAACTGCAAAAAAAAACATCCAGTTTCATCTTTATAAGTGTCCAAAATACAATGTAAGGTGATAAAATATTTTCTATGAAAAAGTATTAAATTGTATCATACATATTTATATTTATTTTAAATATGAAAGCACATTTTCAGTAGACATGCTTATAACCTGCACCTTATCCATATTTATTTTTCTATATTAAAATAATAAAACAATAATAAAGTAATTTTTCCTATCAACGTGTTCCTAGATCTTTGCAAGTAAATAAATATTTGAATGTTATCAAATTAAATTCGTCAAGCAAAACCATTCCGATACTTTTCCTTTGATATTTTTAACATTATACACACACACACACACACACACACATACACACACACACACACACACAGCTAGTGCTTAGAGTATGTCCATGAAATATCAGGCTCAACTCTGTGAACTGAGCAATGGTGTACTGTGAAATATTTAACAACCAGCTTCCTAAAAAATTCTAGTTTATAGTAGTGTAGCTGACTTTCATGGTAAAAATACTGCCCTTATGGATGATTTCAAGCTACCAATGCAATGTCACTGAACGAAGAGTTGGGAAGAAATATGCCTAGCTGGCCCTCTCAAACTTACATTAGCTGGTTCTAGTATACCTCTGAAACTCCTCTATTTTTAAATGTCTAGATTCTGGGGAATTTCCCTTTTACTTTTTTTCCCCTTCTTGGGGGACCATAGAGCTCTTTAGGACATAATTTCCTCACTTGCAAGATGTATTAATTGATGTAGGTAATTTCTAAACTTTCTTGAAGACAATTCTTTAAATATTCAAATAATTTTCCAGCTCTGAATTTTAAGGCAGCCTGAGTACACCAGAATTTTTTTAAAAATTCCGTTGAGGCCAAATTTGCACTCTAAGAACTTGAAGATGAAGGATGGCCTCCAACACAGAGCACATTATTCCTATTTCAGTAAGGTTTATTTTATAAAAATTTAGGTATAGTTTTCAGAAATATATAAAACAAAAAGCTCCCAGGATCTTGTCACAATGCTGTCAGTCCCTATAGTTCAGTTCAAAAAGAAAAGACAGCTCAGAGGGGTTTGTTACCTTGCTCTAAAGCTTCTGCTTACAGAAATTGTTAGGAGAAAATAAGTTCCAGATATATGAAAATGTATAGATGTTACTAAATCTGAAGAGGAAGAACTCTCATTCATTGCTGGTGGAAATGCAAAATGGTACAGCCAATTTCGAAGACAGTTTGGCGGTTTCTTACAAAACTAAACATATTCTTACCATATGATTCAGCAATTGCACCCCTTGGTATTTACTCGAGAGAGCTTAAAACTTATGTGCACAAAAAACCTGCACACAGATGTTTAAGGCAGCTTTATTCACAATTGTCAAACTTGGAAGCAACCAAGATGTCCTTTAGTAGGTGAATGGGTAAATAAACTTGATTTTTAGAGACAATGGAATTTTATTCAGCACTAAAAAGAAATGAGATATCAAGCCATGAAAAAGACATGGAAGAATCTTAAATGCATATTACCTTAAATGCATGTAAATGAAAGAAGCCAATCTGAAAAGGCTACATACTGTATGATTCCAATTACATAACATTCTGGAAAAGGCAAAATTATAAGGACATTAAAAAGACCAGTAGTTGCCAGGAGTTGGAGAGAGGAAGAAATAAATAAGTAGATTACAAAAGGATTTTTAGGGCAGTGAAAATACTCTATAGGATACTATAATGATGAACATATGTCATTATACATTTGAACAAACCCATAGAAAGTACGCCAAGAGTGAAGCCTAAGGTCGACAATGGACTTTGGGTGATAATGAGGTGTCAGTGTAGGTTCATCAGTTCTAACAAATGCACCACTCTAGTGAGGCTACATGTGGCGGGGAAGGGGAGGGGACAAATGGGAAATTTTTGTACCAGACTCTCAATTTTGCTAAGAACCTGAAATTGCTATTAAAAAATAAAGCTTTTTAAAAAATACATTGTATACCTTAAACTTACTCAGTTATACGTCAATTATATCTCAATAAAAATATTTTTTAAATGCCAAAAAAAAAAAATTAAAGTACATTTTAAAAATGCAAAGAAGAAATTCATGTCCATGGCCCTGAACAAGCCTGATCTCAGAAGCTAAGCATGGTTGGGCCTGGTTAGTACTTGGATGGGAGACCACCTAGGAAGATCAGGTGCTGTAGGCATAAAAAAAAAAATGTGAAGAAGAAATTCAGTAAGTTTTATATAAAGATGAACTGATAGGAAAGTGGTCATTGCCTGATACATTTCTTCACATTGCAAGTATTTTCTAAGTACTTCTTATGAGCCATGCCCTATGCTAGACACTGAGTATTCAAGGGTGAATCAGGCAGACATGGTCCCTTCTGTCAGAGAGCTTGGAGTCCAGTGGATGTTGATGTTCTGACTGATGAATTTAGTTGTTGATGGAACTGTTAAATCCATGTTTAGCATATAGTAGAAGGCCTTTGATGAATGTTTGTCGTATTGATATTTAACAAAATAAGTCACAATAAACAATACCAAGTCATCCCTTCTTTTCCTAAAATTTTGTCCAGGTTTTATTTGGGAGCTTTGATAATCTAATAAAATAATTGTCACTGTGATACAACATCAAGATACTACATAAGAAACTAAACTGAGGGTGTTTTTTGCTTTCAATGTTTGAAAGGTGTTTATTGAGCATCTGCTGTGCCAGGTACTTTGCTTTATATCCCCCTTCCTTGTAATTCTCACAACTCTATGAAATGAATATTCTCATTTTATAGGTAAGCAGGTTACAGTTCATAAAGGTGATAAACTTGCCCTAAAATCACTCAGCTGAGTCAGAATTTATATTGAGGTCTGTCTGACACAGGTCTGTGCTTATCCCTCTATGTGCAATACTTCGAGACTGGTCAGAAGCGTCATTACACTTTTGCCTCACCAGAGATCCTCATGTGAACCAATAATCCCCAGACACTTTTCTCCTTCTATATATGATTATATATTATAAATCAGCAGGACCTCCAGGCAATTTATCCCTGGGAAGACTAGAGTTATACCTTGCACTTGCTACCATACTTTATCTGTTCTGTACTGTATGGCCTCTAGACTTTCATCACAACAAGGCATTTAATTTTAACACTAGGCAGAGCCAGAAATGTAATGGGAGAAATTACATGAACCTAAGGCTTGAAACTGTTCTCCCACTTAGGAGAGGAAAATAACTGAACCTCAGTAATAGATTGATGGAAACTAAGGACTTAGAGAAAAAAATATGTTTTTATGAATCTACATAAATAACACAATTGTTTTTCCTTAGTTCACTAAAGGGCAAGCATGAGAGATGAAACCAGTTATAATTTAGAAAACACACTAGAATGCACTCAAGATTCATTGTGGTTATTGGACCATATTTGAAGTTTCTAGTGATTGACAGAGAATAAAGTCCACTGAGAACCAGCAACTGAAAAGAAAATTACATTAGCTTTAATATACACTGGTGTTGAATGTATTTGCCCAGTTGCAGTGAATGCACTAAATATTTGAATCAACGCACTAGTAGCCGTAACATGCTTCTCATTTCCCCCAGTTCTGAATGATGAGTCTTGGCTGCAGAAAAGCTTGCATTTGAACATTAACATTTATTGCTCTACTTGATCCTTTTCTAGGTCTTTTTATTATAGCATATAGGATTTATTTTCAAAACCAGTATCACCTTTTACATTGTGTGGGAAAACAAATTTAGTAACAATAGTTCTAACCTTAGTATAAGGTTACAAGGGATCACATCTTTCACAATTGGACTACTTTCCTCCAACAATATATTTTTATTAATTATTAATTAACCACGTATTTTATTAATTGTTATTCTTATTTTTCTCTCTGCCACTTGCCACCAAAAATCTTAATTATCAAAGTATTATGATGATTGAATTTAAATTAAATTGCCAACTAAGACTTTTGAATGAATCATGCACAATTTTGTGCAAATATGACAGTGAGATTGAAAATATATTCATATTTGTGCATAGAAGTCCTGCTTAGAGTTTTTCTTTGGATAAATCACCTATCATAAATGAAGTTGCAAACAGAGCAACTAAAGTTATCCCTGATTGAGCGATTTCATCACCCTTTTCTGTGTTGGCTAAATTCTGCCATTATTTTCTTTCCGCTTCAATATTTCCACTTCAGTGTCTTTAATAAGTAGAACCAAGGAGGAGATAGAACATAGATCCTAGTAGCTATAACTCTGCTGAATTGTTCCTATAATTGGGTGTATGAAAGGACTCTGTAGATGATATATTTTTTTTTTATGTGGTAACTTTATGGCAGAAATTGTTCATACAGATTGTATTATATGAGCTATAACCGAGAGGCCAATGAAGTGAGTTTAAGGCTGATCTGAGCTTACTTTGAGTTGACCTGGTATTATTTTTATGGATGGTTCTAGTTGTCTTAGATTTAACACACACTTTTATTTATGTGATTTCCATTCTATGAGACAAGTAGTGACATAATTTGATTCAGATTTTGGTAGACAAGAAAAACAAAAGCAAATTTTTCATCTCTAGAAATATATATTCTTAAGGTACATGAAAATATATGACCTGAATGACAGATGCAAACATTTGAATAAACTTAGAAAAACAAATAAGAATTTTTGAGTAAACTAAAAAGCAAACAAAGCATCATTTACAGTGACTTTTGACCATGCTGTCCAGATGCTTCATAAAACAAGGAGGATTTTTGTGGGGAGAATTGAGTAATACATGTAGTATAGGTACCATCTTTGGCTAAAATGTCAGAAACCACGCTAACAATTTACTACCTCATATTTAAAATGAGCTTCTTACATGAGAGAATAAAGGAAAACTACCTCAGTCATTTTACAACTTGAAAAAAGATTTAGTCATTGTGAAGTTTCATAAAATTGTAACAATGTATTGAGCATTTAATTTGCTTGAAGACTATTAATCAAATATCTGTTTTATGTCAAAATGCATAAAATACATTCATGAATATCATGTGGTATTATAAATTGTGTATAATGGGGAATCCATGATTACTGAAACTTGGTGTGGTCTGCATTACTCATTATAGCTCCAGAACCAGATATTGGCTGAAAACTTTTACATGTATGTGAATAAAATCCACAGCTTTGGAGCATCCTCCAAACTGTAAAAGTGGAAGACAAAAAATAAAAATAAAATAAAAGCCCAGTCACTCATAATTTTGTTTCTACCTGTTCTATTTTAGTTGAACAAATTGAACATGAAAATAATTGTTTCTAGAACTGAGAAGTTCCCTTACTTGTAAGGCAGCTCTGAGTTCTATGCCAAAATGGCTGGTGGAAGTCACCTTTCTTTTTGAAATAGTTGCTTCTTAGCTGATTACAGCCAGAGTCATGAGCAGATATAGGCAGGATGTTGCTGAAAGGCAGTGTAACACAGGTCTGGAGTGAATGCAGACAGCTGGCTCCACAGCTGTGCAAATTGTGTAATTCTATGGTTTGGGTAGGAGGTAATGAACAGCCCTAGACTTCCGCAGATACACAGGGGATATTTAAGCCTCTCTCTCTCTCTCTCTCTCTCTCTCTCTCTCTCTCTCTCTCTCTCTCTGTCTCTCTGAAACGAGCGTTTTGCTTGAAACCTTTGGTTGTGTTTTTTTAAGGTCAAAACAAATAAGTAGGGTATTCAGTTGGAGCAGAGAAAGTGAAGAAAAAGAGAGAATGTGAAAGAAGGGTGCACCTGGTTACTTGGCTGAGTGTCTGTCTAAGGCCAAGTTGGACTAATGCCCCACATAACACTGGCCAGTAATTTTAGTGTGCAGTACAGTTACTTTAGTTCAAAATGACAGGTATCTTCTTGAGGACTGTAATCAAGTGGAAAGTTGAAGTGAGGCTGGGGTGGCACTAAGAAGTTAAATGTTTCTGCAATTCTCAAAAACTCATAAAAATTCAAGCCCTTTGTCTCTTACAAATGGATAATAATGTTCTAAGGTGACCATATTTCATACAATGCTGAGAGTTGACAGAGGAGGTAGGAACATAGCTTAAATTTTTAAATTGGCAGGTGCTGTATTCAGTATTTCTGGACTATTAGGCTGTGTTGAACTTTTAGCCATGGCAAAGGCAACATTTTAGGTAGAATTAATCTGTTTTTCACATTTTCATTCTTGTGACTTTGTGTGAGAGCTACACATTTAAATCTGTCCCATTCACCCAGGCCACATCTGTTTCTTGCTTTTGAATAGCATTTGGCTGTTGGCAAAGTATCTTCACATTTGGTCCTCAAAGTAATAATGAAAACTAGGCACGGAGTGTTATCCCCATGTTATAGGCTTCAAAGATTCAGAGAGATGATTTAACACATAAGTAACACACTCATATTTTGGAACCAGCAGAGCTTCAAACCCATCATGGAATCATTGTGTCCATTATTCAGACAAGAGATGTTCTTCTTGACTCTCAAAAGCCCAGATTCTATAATTTTTTATGTACTCTCCTGCCCTGTAGGTATGGCTTCTCAAACTGAAAAGTTGCATTCTTTCCCTTTCCCTTTTTGTCTCTCTTCTTTCTTTTCTCTGTATCTATTTCTCTCCTTTTTATCCCCTTCCTTCACAAAATCTCCTTCAAGTTCAGAGGACTGTTAGAAAGTCCAAAAGGTTATTCTTTTACAAGTGGCCATTTCCATGTGTCCTTTGCAAAAAAATAAAAAAATAAAAAAAATAAATAAAATTCAGGGTTGATCCGTTCAACTCTGGACAGAGGATAAATTATTCTTGATTTAAATTTCCTTAACTTTCAGAGTCTGAGAGTGACTTCCTTTCTCATTTTGTGCTGTTCATATTCATTCTGTAGTATAAGCAAGGATTGAATGAGGGTAAAATTTTGCTAAGAAAATGTTCTTTACATGATAGTTTCTGAATTTGTAGCTCATCAGAGAACATTTACACTTTAAAAGGGTATTTTGAGGAAAAAAGTTGACCGTTGCATAACACAGGTTTGAACTGCATGAGTCCACTTCCATGAAGACTTTTCAATAAATATTTATAATAGTGTAAATGTACTTTCTCTTCCTTATGAGTTTCTATTATGATTTTCTTTTCTCAAGCTTACTTATTATAAAAATACAGTACATAATGCACCTAACATACAAAATACATGTGAATCAACTATGTTATCAAGAAGGCTTTCGGTTAACAGTGGGCTATTCATAGTTAAGTTTTGGGGGAGTCAAAAGTTACATGTGAATATTTGATAGTGTGGGGGAGCGTTGATGCCCCTAACTCTCATGTTGTTCAAGGGTCAATTGTTTTTTTATTCCAGTTATAAATATGTATGTGTGTTATGTGAGTTGATATAAAGTGCATTTCCTACTGTGAATCCTAGCCAACTTTTTAAAATACTGAGCTAGAATACATTCTAGTTCTCTTTATTTTCCTTAGCCATGTTCAGCTTAAAATTCGATCTCATAGCAAAGATGATAATATATTTGTTCTCCTGTAATAAATCATGGCCATTAAAAATATAGGTTTTGAAATTATATAAAACATGATCCAAATTCCAATTCTTCTTATTCATTTTATTAGCTATATTATGTTTGCTAAGTTATTTAAGCTCTTTGTGACTTAGTTTCCACATGGATAAAATAACGATAGTAGTAATAATGCCAATCTCTAGAATAGGGTCATTATTAAAAATAAATGAGCAAATGCTTATAAAGCCCTTGACACAGTATACTAAATGCTCTCTATATGTTGACAACTCAAATATTTGTTTCTGAGCCAGAACTCATCTTTAACCTTAGACTTGTATAACTGTTTATTTGATACCTCCGTTTACGTGTCTAGTAGACATCTCACAATTGACATGTGTGTATTTGAGCTCCCAACCATTCCCCTATGACCCCAAATGGCCCTTCTATCCTTCCAGTTGTTCAGGTAGTACCTTTGAGGTACTCCTTGGTCCTCTCCTTCTTGCAAAATCCACATTCCATACATTATGAAAGCTCATTGGCTATACGATCAAATGCAAACAGAATCTGACCACTTCTCACTGCTTCTGCTACATGACACTGCTGAGCCACTACCATTTCTCTGGATTACCCTAACAGCTTCCAAGTCAGCTTCCCTGTTTCCACATTGCCCACTATAGTCTGTTCTTAACATAGCAGGTCCAGTGATCTTTTTAAAAATTACTTTCTTATTAGTTTCAAGTACACAATACATTGGTTAGACATTTATATAGTCTATAAAATAATATCCCTGATTGTTCTTTCTTTCCTCTGGCTCTCTACCTAGCCATTACATCAATGCTAACTGCATTCCCTATGCCATGCTCCCCACCCCCGTGATCATTTTTCAACTACTAATTTGTACTTCTTTAACCCTTCGCCCCTTTCTCCCAGTTCCCTAACTCTGTCCCCTTTGGCTGTCCCCAGATTGTCCTCTATATTTGTGAGTCTGTTTTTTATTAGTTTGGTTTTTTGTTGTTGTTGTTGTTCCTTAGATTCTGCAAATAGGTGAAATCATACGGTATTTATCTTTCTCTGTCTGACTTATTTCACTCAGCACAATAACCTCTAGGTCCAACCATTTTGTTGCGAATGGTAGGATTTCATTTTTTTAATGGCTGAGTAATATTCCATTGTATATATGAACCATAACTTCTTTATCCAATCACCTGTTGATGGACATTTAGATTGCTTCCATATCTTGGCTATTATAAATTGTGCTGCCAAGAACATAGAGGTGCATAGATCTTTAAGAATTGTTATATTGGTTTTCTTTGAATAAATATCCAGAAGTGCAATTGCTGGATCATAAGATATATCCATTTTTAATTTTTTGAGAAACCTCCAGTCCAGTGACCTTTTTAAAAGCTATTTCAGATTGTGTTGCTCTTATGCTCAAATCCTTGCATTGTTCCATATTCACGAAGTAAAGTCAAAGTCTTGGCAGTGGCCCACCAAACCCAATGTAATCTGGTCCTTATTCCTTCATGAATCTCCTCTCTACCACTCTCTCGTTCACTCACTCCACCCTAGCCACACTGGGCTCCTTGTCAGGTCTTGAACATACCTAGAACACTCCTGATTTAAGTCTTTTACACTCACTTTCCCTCAGCTTTCTCCTGCAATGTCCTCCACCCCATATTGGCATTGCTCATTCCTTCATCTACTTTGGGGAACTTTGTTCAAATTCCCTCTTCTCAATGTTGCCTATCTGGCAATTCACCCCTTTTCTTGTACCCATATTCTCGATACTCTTAGCTTTCTGTACTTATTTTTGCTTCAGTGTTTAACTTTTTAAAATACTATACAATGTACTTAAATATTATATTGTTTATTGCTTATAATCCACTTTAAGGAATTAAAATTCATGAGAGTAAAATGTTGTTTGTTTTGATCATTAATGTAGTCCAAGTGTCTAAAATATGGTCTGATTCATATGTAACTTCTTAATATTTTTTAAGTGAATAAATACTATTATATTATTTCTTCTCACCTTTCTCCTCCACCATCTTCAAAACAGGGCTCAGAAGGAATAAGGGACAAATTCAAGCATAACAAAGCTCTTTCTATACTTTTAATTAAGCCATGGTTGACTATTAAACCAACTTGTTGTTGTTCAATTGGTAGAAGTCCAGAAATAATGGGCTATGTATGTCTATAAATGGTAAATGATCAAATTGAAACTGCATGTATACCATTACAGCCTAGGTATTTACTATTCAAAGATTCTGTTGCTAAATTGTTAGTTTAGAGTATACAAATGTGGGAAAAGGATCAAATAGGAAACCTACAGGTTTTTACACAACATTGCCTTCATAAATGTTAAATAACTACCAGCAAAAGATTATTCCCATATCCTTCGATAACCCCATGTAGAAAGTCATGCAATTCCCCCATCATTCAATGAGGCCATAAAATTGATTTTGTCTTTTATTTAACTATTCATCATATAAAAGACTTGTAAATTAGAGCAATTAAAATGTCAACATGGCCCACTGTTTTTTCTTTCTCTGAAATCACATCCACTTTATCACCTACCAAAGTGGGTAGGGAGAATGATGAAACAAAATATAAAAATGCTAGAGTTCATGTACCATACAATGAAGAAAATCTTATATCTATTAATAATTCCTTCAAGCCCCTTTTCATTTACATAACATACCACACTGGCTATATTGTATATCCCTCTTCTCGCTTTACTAAGTCAAGGAGAAAAATAGTCAGCTCTACAAGTAATCTTCTCACTTAAATTTTAACTCTTTTACTTGTACAATAAATAATATCATAAATTAAAGTAGCATATATCAAAGAGTAACTCCATAAGTAATTTTTGAATATTTTACTTAGTATTCAATTGTATTATGAAAATGAATCAATATCATGTGTTGCACTTGTTCTGACCGATACTTTATTTGCTCCTGTCAGTTTATATGCCTGTGAAGGAAAATGAAAAAAATAGTTCATTGTAGTTCATGGTCACGTTTTACAGTAAATGCCTAGAAGTGAGGATTATTCTATCTGCAAATTCCAAAGAGGTGTGTTGAAGCTTGGTTGAATCCCGACATTTAGCTGGTTGACATAATTGTTTACCTTCCTTGGTAATTTAAAAGAATAAAAGAAAAATATAGATCTTATATTATTTAATTATAAAGGAGAACGGGCTAATAGACTTAAAATGGCAATTGAGAACCATATTAATATTTAGTTTCCTCACTCTCCATTTGTTGCTAAGATTTCTCTCATATCTGTTCAGTCAGATATTTATAGAACATCAACTGTGTTCAAGAAACTAATCCCTGAATATTTAAATTAAAAGTATTTTAATTAATATTGTATATATAAATGCGATTTATGTTATTTCTCTTTTAACTCAACTTATTTTCATAACTTAGCTATGATCAAATGTTTTAATTCTTATAATAATTATGCTATTCTATATGGTTTATACCATAAATAAGACTATTTGTAAAATCGGAGTATAGTATGTATCCAATAATACAGCTAGAAGTAGCAGCTATTAATACAAACTTTTTATTGGACAGAGTTTTAAAGATGTTAAATTTCAAACCCCTCATCTTAGAGCTGAGAAAATCAAGCCCAGAAAGGTTAAATGATTTGTCCACTGTCTTAGTGGAAGAGATGCATTACACAATCATGTTCATCTGATTTTTACCTCACATTTTTCATATAAAGCACATCTCTGTGGTCTTCCATGAAATTAAATTATATGGACATATACAGACAGAACAACCAAGTACTTAGGCAAAATATCCTAAGTAAATTTAACCACTCAGCATAGATTTTCTGTTTGAGTTGTCTCATAAATATATAAATTGTTGTTGAAATAATGACAAGGTTTATATGTTAAATATTTATGGTTATATATTTGCAGCAAAAGGATTTCTATTTCCTCATAGTGCTAATTATTTACATTCCTGTGTCTTATTTATAATATTTATGTTTCTGGAGTGGTCTTCACTAGTACCACCTTAATACATGACATAATAAGATTACCAGGTTAGCTAGCTTTACCAAAGACACAGAAAGAGGGCAGACTCTCAGAAAGCCCCCAGTAGAGATTCCTGGTCATATAAGTGGTCAGCCACTTGGATTCTGGCTACTGAAAGTGAGAATCAATACCTAAAAGGAGAGCTTGGGCCCACCAAATAAAAGCCAGTCCCATATGATCTGCTTTCAACTTAAAATCAGTAACAAATATATAACTATATAACTATATAATTAACTATTTAACTATATATATAGTTAGGGATATATTGACATCCTTTAGGGAAAGCGTATAGGAGGATGCTTACCAAGACCTTCAGAGTGGTGAAACAATCTCGGTTTGCCATGAAAATATTCACAATATCAAGTAATGATAGCACATTATGGTTGTCAGTTGTCAATATCACGGGCCTTCCTAATTTATCCAAGAGATAAAAGTCTTTCACCTCCAGAAAGTTAGGAAATAGATCTCCTGAGACCCAGTTTACAATTTAATCTAGCTGACTCATTCATTTTTATAGATGTCCAGAGCAAGCTTATTTTCACTGCTATTACCCTCTGGACCTGAAAGAGTGGAAGAGACCAGTGGAAGTCAGAAACACCTATCTTTGGGAGACATAAGGAACTAAAACAAATCTCAGCCTTGCAAAGAGAATAAGTATGCTGGGGCTGACCATGCTATTAATTTAAAATCTCCCCCATACAAAACAATTCTGAAATGTCAATAAAGGTTAAACCTCCATATGATTAGAAAAATACTTCATCTTCTAAAAAGTGTCCAATATAGGTTTTGTGCTTTAAATAATCCTAAATCATCAGGATGACTAGTTTTCCTTCGTTTGACATTCCTTTAGGAAATTTTAAATGTGCTCAAATCCTCTATTTACCATAACACTTTCATTCATTTTAGTGTGCAATTACAGAGAACTTTTCAGTTTCAGCATCTTCTATGTATCAAATACTCTTCTATATATACTGTCAATATAAATAAAAATAGAATACAGTAGCCCACAGGAAAATATCTGCCAGATGAGCTGCAACTCTTCATTGCATTCACTTCAACGTAGTGAATGAATAACCTCCTAAGACAGGATAAGTCTTTACAAGCTAAATGTCAGTGATGTTCATTACTAAGTGAGAACACAATTAGAAACATTTGCTGCTAACAGTGTGAACATACTCTTCTGTTACATGATGTCCTTTTAATACATTTGAAATTCTCGAGGAAAAAACCTCTTCCAATGTTTTAAATGAAATCTGATGTGTCTGGGTAACTTTCAATAAGTACATTGGCGTGGTTTTCTCTAGCATTTATACTATCTTCAGCAATCAATCATCTAACAATATTTGCTATATTGATATACTAAATGCTGAATAGAAATTAAACATACAAAAGGGGCTCTTTTAGAAAAATAAAAGTCATAGTTCAGAAAATTTCTATCCTCTACTCTCAATTTAGGCTGAACCTTAAAATTAACATCTTTGTCAAGTTATGAAAGACCCACATTTTGGTGCTATTCTTTGACTGACTTGAGACTGTAGGTGAAGGAGTATATCCTTCACTTAAGCTAGAGAGCTATTTCTAAAATAATATTATCAAGTATCATTGGGGACAGCATATAGTTGGAGAAATGCTTAAGTATTTAATTAATGTTCAAAATATCCAGTCCACTTTTTTTTTGGCAACTGTAAAGATCAGTTTGAAGGAGTTAGCATGACAAATGATTTCATGATATCCGAGTAAAATGGGTATATTTATTTCCTCAAAGCATTATTAAACCTACAAAACATTAAACATGAACTTATATATAGTGAGTGGGTGTGAGAAAGCAAATATTAAACATAAATAGTTTAAACCAATAAAGAATTTCTCTGAAAAGAATAAACAAGTGACTGGGGTAGGAGAGGAGTGGGAGAAAGAACAGATGAAAGTTTCCTTCATTAGTTGTTTATAAATTGTTATTAAGAGACAAACAAAATTCTCTCTATGCCCATATTAGGTAGTTTATCTGGAATGTGCAATCTCCTCTGTTCAGCAACACTGATAATGACACTAATAGTTTAATTACTACTTGCTGCTCAAGGGTATAAACAAGGCTGTTTGCTTTTTAAACCAGGGGTTACAATTACTTTTAAAAGCCGGGGAAAGGAACATCTGCAAGTAGATTTTACTATGTCAAGAAAGCAACTACAAACCAGTTCGAAAATAAACAAAGCCCAGGAATGAGCAGCCAGTGCAAAATTAGAGCAAAACAGCCTGATTTGAGCAATTGAAGCAGTAGGCGTGAAGCGTAGTAAACAGGCGACAGCTCTAAGTGGGCAGGGATAGAAAAGTTTTTGGTGGCCAAATCTTCCGCGTTTTCCCTGGGATTCCATCACAGAGACTCAGCACCCCTCCCCCTGCTGTCCAGCAGTAACGTCTCTGTCACACAGTCCTTCGCTTCAGCACCACCGAGAGAGGACAGCTCCCCTAACCGCAGAACAGAGCCGGCGACGACTGCACTCCCTCCTTTACCAACATCCTCTCCACAGCATTTCTCTTTCTTGTTGGTGTCTTTCTGGGCACTTTGCTTTTACGGTTGTTCTAAGGGACATATGAAAGGGACTGAGAGCTTGTTTGGCTTGTTATTTCCAGATGAATGAAAGACATGTCCTTTCTGCAAAGTCCAATCTTTTAAGTGGCCTCTAGAGCAATTGAATCAGAATAAAAGGTGACTGGTTTTAATCTGGTGGCAAAATAGTTTAATATAAGTCAGTGAAAGCTGAAACCTGAAACTCTTTTTAGTGCTTTATTTTATTGTTCTGTTATAAAAGTACTAGTAGAAGACAAAGAGCCTTTACTAACTGCAGATTTAGCCCTTTTCCTCCTGTGCTAGCCAAAAACACTAAAGGAATATACCAGAGTTTGACAGTGAAGGGCTCAATAGAATAGGTCTTAATATCATTGGATGGGAAAACAATCTTTGTCCTAAAAGAAACTCTTCTCAGTCCTTTCTAAGACCTTTCATAACCTTATCCTGAATCTGGAACTACAAGTGGAGGATAAACAGTTCCAAAGTGAGTCCGTAGACAACTATGACATGCCACAAAAACTGCCAGAGCTTCTCTCAATGAAGTATTCTTTCCCCAGCCCCAAAATCCAGAGGCAAACATTCCAGGACTGATGAGAAAACATGACTAGAAATCCAAAATCACCAAGACAGGAAAATTACACTTCAGGGAATTTAACTACTTTGGCACATTTAGTTGCCATTCTTTCAGTCTTAGACATGGTTGCTTAGTGAACATATTTATTTTCTATACAGTTTTCTCTTTTGTCCATACTTCTCTATAGTGTATACAATACTTATCATTTGAAGGTTCTCCTTGCTACAGCACACATGTACGCACACACATTTTGTTTGATCCAGTTCTATTTTCAAATGTTTAGTTTCCTAAAGAAAAAGGTATCATCTACGTTTTAAACTTACTCTGAAAAAGGGTCAGTTTAAAAATGTCTTCACTCTTTTTGTGTTGGAGTTGCTAGTATACTAAGGGACTCTAGAAAGGAAGAGATACAAGCTAGGGTGGAGGCTTAGGAGGTATTCAGAAAAGGCAGCACTGTGAAGTTAGTAGTGAACAACTTCCTCCCAGTGATACTGACCATCTACTAGTAATGAGGGGTGAGGTCTGCCTGTGAATCTGGAGCAATAGCAGCAGTGGGGACAGCAGACACTGGGTACTCATCAGGTAACCTTGAGAGGTCTCAACTGAAACAATTTGACTCTCTGAATTCCTCAGTCCTAGCTATTGCTCCTCCCTTCTTCCCTAGTCTCCTGTCTTCTTCCCTCCCTCCTCTACTTCAGTTATCCTTTTCACTTAATACCATCTGGGCCATTCTGGGCACCAGTTCCAGTGACACCATCAAATCACCTAACATGTATCCTATAGACCTTGTTATTATTATTATCACCATGATTGCTTGTCAACTGCTTGGTGCAAGGAAAAGGTCCTGTTCCCAGATGTCAACCGCATCCCCTCTCCCCACTCCAACACTGCAGCAGTGATATTAACCCAGCAAAATCACCAGAGTCTGAATGTCACCAACAAGTTTCACCCACCTGGTACTAGCCCCACCAGCAAACCTCACCAGCAGAGCCTGGCCAGACCCTCCTACCACAGCCTGCCCATTCGCATTCTGACCCAGTTCTTGGTTATTCCTATGATCATTGTTATCAGTGACAACACTTTCATCTCTTCATGTAAGGAGAAAGCCCGTGTGTAACTCCTGGGCGAATATAGGGCTCCACACACTACCCTCCCCCACTTCCCCAACACACACACACACACACACACACACACCCCTCACACACACACACACACACACACACACACACACACACACACACACCCTCTGTACACCGGCGAGCGGACACAAAGAGAGTGAATGAGCACGCGCCAAGCGTTGAGGGAAGGGCTGGGTTGGAAGAGGGGTGGGAGGGAGGGCACATCCAGGAGGGGAAAAGCATAGGAGGGACTGGGGGCTGAGCCAGCCGGCTAGGAGGAAAGGTAGGGAAGGTAGAGAGGTGGGGGAGAGAGCAAAGCATGAGGGTTGTCCTTACCTGCCCCTAGATTAAAGGAGATCCTAGCTTCCGCGAGGTACGGTGTGTCACTCTTGGAGCGGACTCTTCTGATGGGCCGCCGGTCTATATCATCCTCCGAAGATGCCGCCATTAATGTGGGAGGCAGAAGCAGGGTCGCCCGGCGAGCTGAGAGGGAGAAGGAGATGGAGAGAGGGAGAGAGGCGGAAAAGGGGAGGAGGGGAAAGGAAGAGGCTCACACACACGGAAAGGGGGAGGGGAGAGGGGGATGGGAGAGGAAGGGAAAGGGGATGGGGAAGGAGGGGGAAAAGAGAGGGAAAAAGGAAGAAAGAGAGAGAGAAAGAAAGAAAGCAAAGGAGAGAAAAGGGTGAAGGGAGAGAAAGAAAATCCGTTAAGGATTTGTGGACTGGAGCAGAGATCAGGCAGGCTATCCCTGGCTGGCGCTCAGGACTCCCCCTAACTCCTCTCCCATCCACAGGGCTAATGGGTCAGTGCTCTAAACTGACATCCTGCTTCCTGCCCGCAGCCCCAGTTTTCAGATCTTGGCACAGATAGGCTTATGCGAAAGAGGAGACTCCAAAGCAAAGATGCCCAGTCAGCACTGTGCCCTCTCCCGCCAAATGTACTTACTCTGCTCTTCGAGTGCACACCAGGGTCTCCTTAACTTACAGGATTCTCTAGCCTGGCCAGACATACCTGCTTCAGCTCTCTTTGCATGAAATTATTACTCCTGGGGTGTAAGCCTAGGCCCAGATGGTGATGGAGGAGAGCACTGCACCCAGGGTATCCCTCTGCTACCTTTTTACCAACCCAGAGCTCTCATAGAGTTAGACTCAGATCAGAAATTCTCAGAAGCTCTCTTACCAGCCTCCTTGTATCTTGGAAATAGAGAATAGAGAAAAGTATATACAAGGTTAAGAGAGTTGGTACTTTAAATGGAGACTAGGCATATTTTACACAGAATTGAGTGGCCCTCTTTTACAACTATTGACTTCTATGATATATTTATCTTTACATAAATACCCATTCGTTTAACCTTCTACTTTATATTTGGTGACTTAGAGCACAGATAATAGTCTTTGGATTGGAGCTGTAGTCTCTATAACCTTGCACCACTGTTTCTGAAGGAAAGGTGAAGATCAAGGGCATTTTACATTTCTTTGAATGTCTACACAGTAACCTTCATATGTTACACAGCAGATGGACCTAAAAAAGTTTCTGAAGAGTGAATCAGAATAGTTTGATGCGCTTACTGAAGCTATTGATGGGCTAAACTCTTTTATGTTTGTCTTTCTTCAGCTTCAGTCGCCTAGTCATTTTGTGGCCTGATGTTGCCACTGTTCTTTCTAATAAGAGCCCACCTGGAGTATACAGATAAATGTTACCTTGACTCCTTCCCTGCTACAAAGGAAATTTCAGTATCAAGTCATGCCCTCCAGTTTCAGAGGAGGAAGTGCTACTCTGACTCTACAAGACTTTCCTCTCTATTTCAGCTGTCAATGCTAACTCTCATCTTGTATTCCTGTACCCTAGACTCTTCAGTCTCTCTACATTGGTCTCTTTCTTCACATATAGGTAGTAATTCTTCTCTTGGGAAAAGTATATCTGCCCTTTGCTTTATTGCTTCCTCAGTCTCTACCATACTATTTCCTTCCCATTCTGTTTAACTTCCCTGTGGAACTCTTGGCCCCATAGGCTCCTTTTTTTTTCCGCCCCCCTCAATTTCTTTTTCATCCCTATGACTGGTTTCTATCTCTACCCACAACCAATTTTATTTTAAAGGTCATCAACATCTTTCTAACAGTTAAGTCCATTTCTTTCTTGGAGTTTTTAAAGTATGTAGTAATCTACCCTTCTTGAAATAATCTCCTCCTTTGGTCTTTCTGTACTAGGCTACTTCCTCAACCACTTTATTTCTAATTGTTAGCCATTTCTCTGCATGATAACTTGAAATTGCTTATTCTGGCATTCAAAGGCCTTCACAACTTGATTTCAACCCATCTTTCCAAATTCATCTCCTATTATTTACCTCCAGTCTGCTTTGAGTTTTCTCAGCAAGTCCGACTCATTTCTGCATCTGTGCCTTTGCTTGTGTTGCACATCACAAATTTTTTTCTTATAAACTTTCTATGTTCTCCTTCAGGAATGTGAGATTAACTGCCCACTAGTCTATGGCATGAACCCAGTACATAGTAAATGCTCAACAGATATTTTTGAATAAAAGAAGGGAGGAAAGGGACAGAGGGAGGGAAGGAGAAAATAAAGAAGAGAAAAAAAGAGAGTGAATGAGAATTATATAACTAATGAGTAGCTAAACTGGGGACCAAATCTATGTCTGCCTGATTTCAAATCCAGTGTCCTTAACTAGTATATTGATTTGTTAAGTATGTATATTTGATTGACTAGCCACATTTTGAATTCACTTTTCTATTTCATTTGCCTCATTATAATGTCCTATTTATCTCTGTTAAACATTGATTAAAAATGGATGCCTTTTATCCCAAGAGGCATAACAGAGGTATTTGGCTCATCAAATGAACCATGACTAATCAGGCTGTAAACTAATATTATGATTGTAACATTTAGGTACAGACTTGTAAGAAGGTGCTAAAGAAAATAAACTCAAACAATTCTGAATACTTTATAAACTGTACCTTTCTTTGAATTAATACAGTGCTATTTAATTGTTTTAAAAGTTTAGGATTCTCCGCCCCTTTGCATGTTCATTTATCAGCCATGTCAAAAATATAAACAAACAAACAAACAAATAGTCATTTGAAGGAATACCTAGCCTTAGTTTTCTTTGTGTTTCTTTGATTTTTACATAGTAATGATTCTTGATACAGAGAAGTACATTTTTGAATTTCTGTTTCTTATTCATTCAACATTTTAGAGGATTTGAAACTTAATATCACTACCATTTTATGTTTACATTTCTTCAAAGGAGTTTAAATGCACTTTCGTATTATTTCATTATGGACTTTTTTTTTTTTGCACCTACAGCATCTGATCTTCCTAGTTGGTCTCCTATCCAAGTACTAACCAGGCCTGACCCTGCTTAGCTTCCACGATCAGACAGGATCAGGCTTGTTCAGGGTAGCATGGCCATAGACTCATTATGGAATATTTTATTATTGATATAATTCTACATAGATGTACTTTTTACAAAAATGACGTAAAACTACGTCTGCCTTCATGTTCTTGAATTACTTTATCATATTTTCATTTCTGCCTATGATTTTCCATTTTTTGGCTTCCCTATTTTACTGTCCTCTTTGTCTCATTTATTTTGTTCCTGTCCTTTTATTACTTTGCCTCTCTGTTCTCACATCTTTCTAACAAATCCCTTACAAAGTTAGTCCCATTTCATGTATATCCCTCTTATCCTATATGAAGGATTCACTTTTGTAGACTTGTCCCAATGTTTTCACACTATTTATTCTCTGTGATTCCTTTCATATACATGGCTTCTTATCATAAATATCTGACTGAGTGACATCAGGGGAAGAGCCCTGCAGTGGGAATCAGGGATGGTGGGTGCTGCTCCTACTACTACCACTGCTGTCAATTAACATTAGACAGACCATTCACTCTACCAGGATGGAGTTCAGTCACCTCAGCTACAAAAATGCAAGGGTCAGATAAGGTGATCATAAGATCCTGACAGTTCTAATAGTCTATGAATATTTTTAGCTATTTTTGTACCTCTACTCTTTCTATAAGTATCCATGGCATATTTTATCTCTTAGTCTAAGAAAATACATTGTGCCTTTGATTTACAACTAATCATATTTAGGAAACCACATGGTATCTATAAATCTTTCAAGTAATTTCTTAGTATTCAAGTCTATTTTATGTAATGATGTATCCTTTAGAATCTACTATTATCTCATACTATTTTCATCATGAGGCAATACCCATGTAATTGTTTATGTACATGTGTGGATATGATTGTGGGCATAGAAAGGACTGAATTCAGCTGTGACCTCAACAACTTCAAAATATAGTTTTTATAAAAGATTACTTCTTTTTTAATATGATTGCTGACTTAGGATGAGAGATATTTTTTTTTTTTGCTTTATTTTCTAAAGCCAGTTAACATTTTAACACTGAAGACTGTTACATACATGTTATATCCAGAGTTATTGCCAGAGTAAGAAAAGCAGCAAAATAGGGTGAGCAAACAACATTTTATACATCCATCACAAGCATGGAAGAGCATGGAGGTGGGAAGGAGAAGAATAAAGTGCAATATTCTATACTAATCAAGAAAACTCTTAAAAAAAAAAAGCTTATCTTTCAAAAATATTACTTAATGTAAGGCATGTTTCTAGGCCACTCCTACATCAATATCACTTGGAATACTTATTAAAATGTAGATAATCCAGGACCTACTGAATTTTGAGGATATGAGACCTAGATAGCTAGATTTTCAAAAAGGTCCTACGTCCCCTCTCACCACTTGTATTCAACATTACAATAATGTTGGTGAGGGCAATAAGTAAAGAATTTTTTTTAAATGATATAATGATTGGAAAACAAGATAAAATTGTGATTTAGTCATATATGTTATGATACATACAGAATCCATAAAAACCCAGAGTATTTGAAATAATAAGTGAATATTACATCATCACTGGATACAATAGCAATGTAAAGTATCAATGTCATTTCTATATACTAGCAAAATCAGAAAATGTAATTTTTTTCAGATGTACTTTAAAAAGAACCATTTACAACACATCAAAACCACCAAACGCCTATGAATAAATCTAACAAAAGAGGAGCCAGACTTCTAATTAAAAACTACAAAACATTTCCAAAAGAAATTAAGACCTATACAAATGAGGAGTGGGGGTGAATATACTATGCTCATGGATTAAAAGACATGTTATTGTAAAGGTATCTATAGATCAATAAAATTTCAATCAAAATCCAATATATTTTTTAATTTGACAAAATTATTCAAAAATGTATTTGAAAATGCAACGGGATAAGACTAGCCAAGACAATCTTGACAAATAAGAAAATAACTGGAAGATTTATAGTAGAAGATATCAAGACTTATTATAACAGTATAGAATTCAAAAGCAAAGTAAGATAAATGGACCAATGGAAGAGAATAAAGAATCTAAAAATAGACTCATATATAAACAGAAGCCTGAATATGACAAAAATCTCACTGCAGTACTGTGGAGGAAAGATGGATTTTTCAATAAATAATGCTTGTTCACTTGACTTATCCACATGGTAAAAGAAAATAAACCTTGATTCCTACCTCACATTATACACAAAATTCAATTCCAAATGGATCATGTACCTAAATATAAAAGGCAAACAATAAAGTTTCCAGAAGAAATTTTTTTATAAAAGAACATTTTATGACCTTGGTAAAGATTTTTAAACAGAACATGAAAAACACTAACCATAAAAGAATAAGTAGGCATATTGATGCCATTAAAATAAAGAACTTCTGTTTGTCAGAAGATACAATTTATAATGCAACATACAAAATATGTGGGATGCAGCTAAAATGGTGCTGATAGGGAAATTTATAGTATTAAATATTTACATTAGAAAAACAAAAAGTTCTCAAATCAATGATCTAAGTTCCTATCTCAGGAACTTAGGAGAAAAAAAAGGAAAAAAATAAATCTAAAGCAAGTAGAAGGAAGAAACTAATAAGGATAAGAGCAGAAGTTAATAAAATCAAAAACATGAAAACAATAGAAAAATAAATAAAACAAAAAGCTCATTCTTCAGAAAAAAAATCAAAACAATTAACTAACCTCTAGCAAGATTATCATAAATAAAAACAGAGAAGATATAAATCACCAATATCAGTAATCAAACAGGGTAAACACTATAGATCCTATATCCATTAAAAGGTTAACAAAGGAATGTTACAAACATCTTTATGCTCATATATTCAACAACTTAGTAAAAATAAAATACATGCACTTTTTAAATAAAAGAAAATATATTATTAGGAGAGTGGAAAGGTAAGCCGTAGACTAGGAGAAAATATTTTAAATTTTATATATGAAAAAGGACTTGTAACCAGAATATATAAAATGTCTAAAAAAATAATGAAAAGTCAGACAACTAATTTTTTTTAAAAAAGAGGATATCTAAATGTTCAATAAGCATAAGAAAAGATGCTCAAAATGATTACTTAAAGATAAATTCAAATAAAATCTCAATGAGACATTATTACACACCTACCAATATGGCTAAAACTTAAAAATCATTCATGAGGATGCGAGGGAATTGGAGCTCTTATATATTTCTGGTGGGAATGTATACTTGTAAACCTGACATCCCTCCCTGAAAACTTTTTATAGAAATGTATGCATAAACACAGATAAACATACATATACCCTATGACATAGACAAGAATGTGTATAGCAGATTTATTCATAATAGCTCAAACTGGAAACAACCCAAATGATCACCAAAAGGAAAATATACAAAACTGATTGTAATATCTTCATACAGTGTCATACTATAAAAAAAAAAAAAAAAAGGAAAAAGAAAAAGAATAAACTATTGCTACAATCAACAACATTGATGAATCTCACAGGCATAATATTGAACATAAGAAGCCAGACCTAAAAGAGTGTATATTGTATAAATATGTATATATACCATTTATATTAAATTTAAGAATAAGCAAAGCTAATACACAGTGATAGAAGGTTGATTAGAGAGGTACTATCTTGGAGAGAGAACAAAAGATTTATTTTGATCTTCTGGATCTTGACCTGGGTGGTGATTATACCTTTTAAAAAAGGTGCTTACTTTTGTAAAAGCTCATCATTATACATTTCATATTTGGGCACATCACTCTACATGTTATATACTACTAAAAATAAAATCATATTATGCTTACTTTAATAAAAATTGCTAGCTACCATTAGCTACAGATCTAGAAATAAAGCTGTTATATCATTCTTATAAACAAATACATGCTGGAGAATATCATAGTATGTGAAGTATCATAATTATTTTATGCCAGTCATTATCAATTTAAAAATAAATGCACAAGCTATTTTTAACAATAAAAAACTTCTAGCTTAAGATGCACAAATAAATTTAAGAATTCTTGAATTTAAGTACCAAATATTTATAAACCCACACTATAATAATGATTAATTAAATTTAATTAATTAAAATAATTTCTTAATAACTTTGGCCATCTTTGTGAATATAGACATTCCACTATGCTAAAATTCTGTAAGTTTTTCTTTCTCAGCTTTATTTTTAGGCTATAATCATATAATCTATCACTCATAATCATGATTTTTTAAATATTCTGCTCCCAGCATTCTGTGCTGCAGTAATAATAACAACAAATAACTAGATTAGAAATGTATATAAGGAATAAAGAAAGATTGATGATAGAAGGCTTCTTGTTAGGCCAGAAACTAGGCAGCATTCCCCCTCAAAAAGGGGGTATGTCAAGAACAGAGGAACTAGCTTAAAGGGGCTTGTATTTGCCAATCTGGGACAACTTGAGCACCAAAACAACTCTACTAAGAAATGCTAAACCATTAATAATAGGTATTTGTGATTCCTAATAATAAACAAATAATAAATGGATAAAAACTGGTAATAAATGGATAAATAACAAAATAAATAAATTCAAGAGAGTGGAGGGCTCTTGCTAATAGTAGAACGCTGAGGGCTGATATATCAATGTAGAGGGATCCTGGAGTTACAAAGTCATCATTTTGCAACTGCCATAGTTAAGGTCAAGAAGAACCAATAATGGTTGCTAATTCTAGGGGGATATTTTGATGATGAGCAGGGTATTTTCGTGATCTTAAAATCTACCTTTGGAATATTTCAACCTACAATGCATAATTTTCCTTAAACTATGAGGAAATGTCAGACCACCTCAAAAGTAGGAACGGTCTATTAAAATGGGAGAAGGGAAATGTATTCTTAAAAAAATACCAGTAGTCGAAAAGACAAATTAAGGCTGTGGAATATAGAGATAAGAGAAAGAAAGATATTTGACCTGAGACTGGATTCTGTACTAAACTCTGATTTAACACTGAACTGACCCTAGACTGAATCCTGTTCTGTAGGAGAAAAGTTCTGTAAAGAACCTGCTTGGATCAACTGACAAAATTGAAATTCAAAAAGCAGATTAAAGTATTAATGTTAAATTTACTGCAGTCGATAACTGCTATGGTTATGGAAGAGACTATTCTATTCTTGTTCTTAGGGAATGCCTAGTAAAGTATTAGGGATAAAAGGTCATGATGGCTCAGAAAACAAACAAACAAAAACTGACATAAAACCAAACATACACAATCATACATATATATTTTCTCTCTCTCTTCTTCTCTCTCTATATAAACACTTTTATACACCTCTCCAGATGGATGAATCTATTGATTGATCAATTGACAGATGAATACACGATAGATGATAGATAGATATATTGATAGATGATAGATGATAGATAGATAGATAGATAGATAGATAGATAGATGATAGATAGATAGATAAAGAGACAGCAAATAATAAGTAAATGAAGTAAAATTTTATCGATAGGTGAATCTAAGTAGAGGGTGCATAAGTATTCTTTGTACTAGGTTTTTTTTGCCATTTTCCTATAAATTTTAAATTATTTCCAATGAAAGTTAAAAAGTACTAGTAAAAACACATTTCTTTCTATTTAGGAGAGTTTCCAAAAATAAGTATAATGTCCCATGCTTAATTTAAATCTTTTGGGAAAATTATCTTTGTCAGGCATCCATCCCCATAAGCTGTGCATAAATACAATATTGATCTTAAGGGTAATCTGCATTGCATTTATGTAAGATGTCTTCAAATTTTTGGTAAAAATTGATTCTTGTATAGTAGAATCAAACAGATTAAGAATCTGGGCTGTACAGATGAATTATATAGGTCACTATTTTACATATCTAACATTAGTTAGAAATATAAGAACCTTCACACCTTACAATTAAACCCAGTATGATGTCACTAATTATAGTGTTATAGTGATGTTTTGAAAATCATTCATGTAGAAAATACAAAAGGTAAATGAAGAGGATGAATGTTACTAACTACAATATTGACCCAATAAGATTGCAGTAGTAACTTGCATTTCTTAAATAGATTTAATGAAAATATGCCAAAAAGGCTTTTGGACTTTTTATTACAACTAAATTTAGTATGTAGCCACTGAGACATTTTTCTGTTCTATACAGATGCATACTTTGCTAGAAAATGAAGAATCTGAGGAATTATTGGTACATCTTAGTGCTGTCTTCCTAAATTTGTCATTAAAAAATCTGTTAACTCTACAAATTTCTGACATAATTTCTATTCCTATCTCACTAATTTTGTGGGGTCCACAAAGGAGAGGGGATGATTGTCTTGCTTTTACCATGGCTGCCTGGAATTCCATCTCCACAATGTTCCTACAGGCCTAATTTAGGTGTTTCATATTGTGCAGTTTCAGGGGTGTACCATTCACGTCATAGTCTATATGAATAGAATTATGGAATTGTGAAGTCCACATTTGTGCAGCCATACCCCAAAGGTAGTGGCTTCTTGAAGAAATGGTTCCATGACTGGGTATTTAGGCCAGCCATGTTTCCTATAACAATATGGGTTTATCATTGACTTTGTTCTGACTCTCCATTTAAGGCTTGAATACCTAGCTTCCCTTGAACAGATACCTGGATAAAGATAGATGCAAGATGGTGATACACCATATAAACAAAATGAAAGATAAAAATCATATGATCATAAAAATAAAGCAGAAAAAGCATTTGACAAAGCTCAACATCCATTTATGATAAAAAGCTCTCATTAAAAGTGGGAATAGAGAACACATGCCTCAACATAATAAAGGCCATATATAAAAAACTCACAGCTAACATTATACTCAACAGGGAAAAACTAAAATCATTTTTCTTAAGGTCAAGAACAAGACAAGGATATTCATTTTTACCAGAGGACTTGAATAAACATGTCTCCAAAGAGGACATACAGATGGCCAATAGGCATACGAAAAGATGCTGAACATCACTAATCATCAGAGAAATGCTAATTAAAACCACAATGAGATATCACCTCACACCTGTCAGAATGCTCATCATCAATAAATCAAAAAACAACAAGTGTTGGTGGGAATGCAAAATGGTACAGTCACTATGGAAAAACAGTTTGGAGGTTCCTCAAAAAATTAAAAATAGAACTACTATATGACCCAGCAATTTCACTTCTGGGGATTTACCTGAAGAAACCCAAAACACTAATTTGAATAGATATATGCACCCCTATGTTCACAGCACCATCTACAAGAGCCAAGATATGGAAGCAATGTAAATACCAATCCATAGACAATTGGATAAAGAAAATGTGGTACATACATGCAATGGATTATTACTCAGCCAGAAACAAAATGAAACCTTACCATTTGTGACAACATGGATGGATCTAGAGGGTATCATGCTAAGTGAAATAAGTCAGACAGAGAAGGACAAATACCATATGACTCACTTATATGTGGAGTCTAAAGAACAAAATTAATGAATAAACAAAACAGAAACAGACCCATAGAAACAGAGAACAACAAACTGATGGTTGCCAGATGGGAGGGGGTTTGGGGGACTGGGTGAAATGGTGAAGGAATTAAGAAGTACAAATGGGTTGTTACAAAATAGTCATGGGGATGTGAAGTACAACAGAAGGAATATAGTCAATAATGTTGAAATAACTATATATAATGCCAGGTGGGTACTAGACTATTTAGGGAACCACTTTGTAAATTATGTAAATGTCTGACCACTATGCTGTTCACCTGAAACTAATATAAAATGATATTTCAACTGTAATTAAAAAACAAAAATAATTTTTTAAATATGCATACCAAAAACAAAAGGATGTAAGACTATTTAACAGTTACCCAAAAATTGGCATAGTGGCTTCTCCCCCAAAGGGACTACATTTTGATTTGTGTAAAATTGTGCTTATTTAAAAAAACCACTTAACGATATGAAATATATTAGCAAAACCTGTTCAAGTATGGGAGCCACGTTCTCTATTTCTTTATAAAAATTTCTGTTCCCATAAAAATGTGTGTGCTGCGGTAGCCAGCCTCTGAGATAGCCTCCAACTATCCCCAACTCTTGGTATTTATGCCCTTGTGAAATCCCCTCCTTAGTGAATCAGGGTTAGTCTCTGTGGCCAGATTACAGTAGAAATAATGCTGTATCACTTCCAAAGCTAGGTCATAAAATGCACTGTGGCTTCTGCTTTGCTTTGTCTTTGGGTCTCTTGCTTTGGGAGAAGCCAGCTGCAATGACGTGAGCATACTTAAAAAGTCTATGGAGAGGCTCACGTGGCAAGAAACTGAGGCCTTCTGCCAAATGCTAAGTTTGTGAGCCACCCTGGAAACCCTGGTCAAGCACTTGGATGACTGCAGCCTTGGCCAGAATCCTGACTGCCACCTCAGACCTGAGCCAGAACCACTCAGGTAAGATGCTCTCAAATTTCTGACCTATAGAAACTGTGAGATAATGTTGTTTTAAGCCACGAGTTTTGAGGTAATTTGATATGCAGTACTAGGTAAGTAATACACATGGGTTCTTAACAGACTCAGAGCATCAATCATGAATGCTTAGATGCCATCCGTGTCATAAATCTTAACCAGTTTGATGGATCAATTAGCAAATTTTAAGACAGAAAATCCAAACAAAAATTAAACAAACATTATCAAATGACCATACAAATCTTTCCACTGGAAAACCTTTCTTTTCCTCCTCCTTCAATCTTTGCATGTCTAAACTCTGCCCATCCTCTGTGACTGAAATGTTTTTATTACCATCTCCAATCCAGCAAGACTGAGAATATAGAATCTTCCTTTTTCTTTATCTTTGTCCATCTGTGGCAGTTTGTAAATTTCACCTAGTATGAATATGTAAACACTAAAATGTAGATGATATTTTCTTTCCAGACAATATGAAATAAAAGTTAACAGCACAGGCTTTAAGGTTAGTTTTCCTGAATTTGTACCCAAATTTCATACTTAATAGTTGTATGAGTTCATGCAAGCCACCCACTTCTTGTATATCTGTAACATGGGCCTTACATAGTACCTGCATCTGAGGGTCGTTATGCGGATTTAAACATGTAATCCACATAGTCTTTGGAAAAGGAAAGTTCCAATAAATGTTTAATATTTTAAAACTATTATTGCTGGCCAGTTCCAAGTAAGGCTGTCACTGTGGAATTAAACTTTGGCATAATTTCCAAGCTTAATGCTTATTAGATCCAGGAAAAAAGTTAGTGAGGTCTCCAAGTTTTAGTTTCCTTATATGTAAACTAGAAATAAAATCAACTCTTTCAGGGAGCCTTGGGAGGATAAAACATTATATAATAAATGTAAAACACCTAACACAGAGCCTGACAAATGGTAGGCGGGCAACAAATGTTCGTTGCTTCCTTTCTTCTCAGCTTCTTAAAGTAGATACTGTGCAGAGTGGCTGGAGGCTGGCTGTTAAAACATGCTAAATGCAAAAAGGAAAATGTGTTTCGGGGTTTGTATATGAAACTGAGCTGGACATAAACCCAAACAGTTTTCTGTTATTTAAATGTTGAACAGGCCTGGTTAAGATACACAAGTCACTTTTCCAATCCTGTTTAATAGTACAGGTATTGTTAAACCTTATTTAATTTTGTATCTTCTGTGTGGTTGATTTTCAACAAGTTGCTGTAATTAATGTCATACCTTGAAATCTAAAGTTTCCAATATTTCTAATTCATGTTCAATGTGTAAAAGAGTGACATATACTTGAACATATCTTTTTTTATGGCAAACTGCTGGGCTTGGTCACTTGCAAAATGATCTTAGAGGCAAAGACCATGGGCTTAAATTCCATTTGAGCCACACATAGAACAGTATGTAGAGATAAAGTCATCAGACTAGGGAAATGGGAGATGGGATTCTAGCTCTTGGTCAGCCATGGGCTAGCTGTCTGGTTTAGATAAATCATCTTTTTCTAGAAAAGCAGGATGTCGTTAGGGAAAGCTCAGTCTGAAAGACTCATGTTTGAATCCTGGCTCCACCTCTTCATAGTTTTATGATCCTGCTGAGATTTAATTTCCTACAAATTAGGGTTAATCTTATCTAACTCATAAGTTTTTGATTTTGAATTCAATAAACATGAATAGTTTCTGGCGTATGTTAGATATTTAATAAACAAATTTCTGCTTTTCTTGTCTTCCAAGTTTGTTTCATCACCTGTAAAATGAGCCAGTTGAATTAAGTCCCTTCTAATTTTAATGTTCTCTTATTATAGAGATTATACTGTTAAATGCAATATTAAACAGATCTAAGCACTTGCTCTTGGTCTGCAACATAGCGTGGCTTTTGGTTATAATAAGAATAAAAACATATTGTGTGGTGCCTGGGAGGAAAATACAAAAATTCCTAAATGTATGTGTCGAATAGGAAGGCCTGCCCAATATAGATTTGGTGGATATTTTATTTGCATTATATTGTGTTACAGATGGCCTGATGACAGTGATCAGATCACAGATTATTAGTGAGAGACTCGCTAGTAAATAATGTCAGAACAGATCCAAGACTGAAAACTCAGCTGGCAAAGTCACCCTTTGGGCCAAACAAAGCATGGTTTACTTTTCTCTCTTAGCCCAAACTGTTTGATTATTTCCTACATCAGTTAAAATTGACTACCCCAATGAATGAGGATTTTATTTATTTTTAAAATAAAGACAGAAAATTAAATAAATCTCAGAAACCTGATTTACATTAAAAAATATGTATGTGTGTGAGTGTGTTCCCGTGTATAGAAGAATGTAAGAATATTCACCAGGCTGTAAAGCATATCTATTTTTTAGATGATGAATCTTGTTAAGTTTTGTTATGTTGTGTTGTTTGTCCCTATTTTCTAAAGTTTCTATAACTGTTCTGTGTTAAATAGGTAGTAAGAGAGAAAAACAGGTTTAAGAAAAAGCTCTCATAAAAACTTAGACAAATTGCCTCCCTGCACCCTGATCTCTGCAATTCAAACTAAAGGACAGAGACCCGCCATCCATAGTGATAGTTTTCCAAATAGATAAATGTAAAAAATTACTTCAAGAAGTAGAACCTAGAGGTATAATTACACAAAATGACTCTATTGCCACATTTATGTCTTATAATATTGAGACATTCTACCTTTGAAAATGTGTAAATACCTGAGACATCCATGCCCACATGTCTTTCCTACTATTTCCATAGTTGTCAAGATAATATAAAACTATAAGATGCATCGGGAAGAATCAAAATTTGAAGATTATAATTCTGGCTCCATTTCTAATAGCTGTATGAATTTAGGAAGTTACTTGATTATTGGAAACATGAATTAGTTCATCTGTAAAATGGCAATAGTAATAAGTATTTCACAAATTTTCTTTTCCAGGACTAAATGAGATAATAAATACTAAGTCCCTGGTACATAAAATGTGAATCTTCTCCTCACTCTCATTTCCTTTTTCAACTTATATTCATGCCCAGATTATTGAGCTTGCATAGGATAGAGCTAATGTAAAAATCAGCCTTGTAGTATGATGTTTGGAGTCTGCTCTTGCTTAGAGACAAGGATTAAATTGGGCTAAGCCAAGTAGTTCTTTCTCTACCTGTCACCTATCAAGTTTAAACACTAAATAGTGCATAATCAACTAAATGGGACAGAAGATCTTGCTGTATAGGTTCAAAAGAAAAATAAGGTCTATTTTTAACCAGCTATAGCTGAAACTCTTTTTTTCTTCTTCCTTTGCAAAGTAAAGTGACTGAGTTGCATTAAGATTTTTTTAACTTGTGTTCTTTAGATGATCTCATAAATGTTAACTCTGAATTTTGCTTTTTATGAAAACAGAAGTCCGAATTTGAAATGATGTTGGTAACTTCAAATGTTAGGTTTATGTAAATATTGCAGATGGGCTATTAATTTTAAATACTAGTGCTAGGGAGAAAATATTGTATTTATGGTGAAAACTTTTAGTTTAGAAAATAAATGTTTCCTTTAAACAATCTCCCAATCCTCTAAGTAATATGAAAGAAATATTAAAGGTCCAGTGGAATCACATATTCAGAGGCAGATGTAAAACCCATCAGTGAAATTATTTTAAGAATTACCAAGGCATATAGAATATTTTGGATGGTTTTCCAAGATCTCTATACCAAATTTATACCTATAGAATTATTCCCTATTGGTAATCTATGTTTGGATATTCTATAGGGTCTCCAAATTTGATAAATTCTAAATTGAATTTATCTCCCCTCACATCTTGATTCTCTTCCTTTTTCCTCTCTTGGTGAACAGCTTTCTTATCCATCCAGTGGATCCAAGTAAAACATTTGGGATCATTGGAAGTACTCCTTCCTCACTTTTTGTCTACTCACCCTACCACTACAAAATCTAGCAAAAATAATTTTAAGGTTTCCAAGATCTCTCCTACCAAATTCACTCTGCCATTTGCCTTTTCAGGCTCTTTACTCCTTACCAGAGTCACTGTAGTAACTTCCTAACGGTTTTCGTTGCCTCTAATCTTACTTCTTTCAATCTATCCTCCATATTTGTGATCTTGATAAAAAAACAATCTGACAAAGAGATCTACTCTGTATTAGATTCTTTAGTGGATTCAATACCAAATTTGCTCTTTCTTTGTTGGGCATACAAAGTCTTGCATGCCTTGGCTCCTTGGCCTACTCTTCTAGTCTCTTCTCTTGCCATTCCCCAAATCTACAATATCTCTCATTCTGTAACATGGATACTTCCTCTAATGTGTTATACTCCTAATGTGCTCATGCTTTATCACATGTCATTTCACACTGCCCAGAATATTCTTTTTTTCCCCCTAATTCTAGCATAAAGGCTGATTAACTGTCATCTTCTCTTGGAAAGAGAAGATGTTTCACTAACTTGAAAACATATCTACCTCTCCCCGTCCACATGCACACACACACATCTTTGTCTGATTTGGATACCCTCATCCGTGCTTACAAAGCTCCCAGTGTGCACATTCTCCTAGCATTTATCTTTTGGGACTGAAGTCATTGATGTATTCATCTGTCTCTATATTAGATGATTAACTCTTTGAGGTCAGGAGATTTGTCTATTTCCAATTTAAATTTCCATCACATGATTAGTGTTCAACAAATAGTGAATTTTAAGTAAATATAATCTCGGATTTTTCTTCCATTTTATTCATTTACCTCTCTGGGCTCTTTTTTATTCACCTATAAAAGTAAATATTTTGACTAGTCAGCGGGTCTCAAATTCCAAACCTCATACTATTTGCACCAAAGCATCTGGGAGTTGCAAAAACAAAGCAAAACAACCCCTTAAAATAAAATAAAATAAACCCAGATTACCATGACTGACTCCCAAAGATTCTGATCAGTACACTTGGAAAGGGGCTATGGAATGTGCATTTCTGATATGTAAAAGATCTGGATTAGGAACACCCTTTCAGCTTTAAAAATCCTTCAAATACTCTGTTTCCTATAGAATAGATCCTAAAATTCTTAATCTAGTATTCAAGGTCTCATTCCTTGAACCTGATTTTTTTTTGTCAGACTCAAGTATCACCTTTACCTTCTTGCACGTTACGATCCAGTCATACTGAATTGCTTATAGAAAGACCTATACATGCTAGTTTTTTCTATAAGGAATGCCCCATTTTTGTGCTAACTCCAGGATAAAGTTGAGGCATTAACACTTTCTTGAAGTATTCTCTGAATTCTTTCTTTTTTCTTATGAGATCCTGCTTTTGCTTCTCTTAGGGTACTTTGTGTTGTATTAGATTATCTGTGAGCTTCTTAAAGACACAGAACAGTCACTCAAAGAATGTTTTTCTTTACTCACTGTGGTAATTTATTCATTCCTTAAACAAATATTTATTGAGAATCTACTATCTAAATTGAGAATCTACAAATCAAAATGTATTACTTTATGTTATTTTATCCTCATAATAATAACATTGTAAGCATTTGTATCATTTTGCAAATGGGGAAACAAAGGCTTATAGAGGTTGAGCCATTTGTATAGCCAGTCACATGTCTGTTAGAATTATCTGCCAGGTATTTCTGATATCACTTTCTTCACACTACCGTGCTTCTCTTAAGGGATCAAAATAAAAAAATAAACAAAAAGAAATATAATTAAAGGTGAATTCATCAAAATCTATTTCCTCATTCCTAAGTAAATACTGACTCACATTACTATCAGGAAGCCACATTCTGATAAACTAGAGTTTGTTGCAAATTTAGAGGAAATCAGTACAGTTTAGCTAATGTTGTAAGAGTCTGAAGAAAGAAAATTCCCAACAGTAGAACTATAAGGATTCTTTAGGGAGTTGTCAGCAATTTTATTTTAAAAGTCAAAGTTTTTGCCTTATCTTGTTCTTGTAATGTTAAGACTGTCATAGGGTTTAGAAATTTGAATTAGGAATAAATGGCCACAGAGGATATGAGAGATGGGAAGAGGGTCTCTCTTGGGAAAGCCCTGCCATTTTCCACTGAGGCTTAACAAAATTAAAACATAATTAACATAAGAGTTAACATTTATTAAATGCATATTAAGTGCTTGACATTTTGCTTAGAGTTTTATATTTATTTGTTCAGTGTTTCCAAACTTTGTTATTCCTCTATCACTTTATCACATTTAAATATTATCTGCATTATTATTTACTTAATGTTTACCTTAAATGGACTGTAGTCAGCCTATTTTTCCCGTTCTAAGAAGCAGCCTGTAAGTATGGGATACAGTTATATATTTTTATATTTCAATTAAATAGTTTCAATTTACATTTTTTTCTAGAGCACAACACAACAAATATATTATTATTATAAAAGTGTTCATGTGTTACCTGAAAATCATATATCGTACCATAGTGTGTGAAATGCTATTTTGTTTAATTTAATCATCAAAATAGTTCTTTGGATTAAGAAATCTTGTTATTACCATTTGCATTCAAAAGTGGAAAATGAGGCAAAGAGAGATGAAATAACCTGCATAATGTCACATTCTAAGAAGAGGAAATCATAGTTTGAACTCAGATCTGGTGTTACCCTCAAGTCCAAACCCTAAAACACTATGACATTCTCCAGCCAGTAGTGGAAAAGATTTCCTTCATACCATACCCCCAATTTTGTATATGCCATAATTGCAACTTTGTAAAAATTTGAATGTGTATGAAAGAGACTGAAAGTGTAAAAAAATTAAAATAATTGTGTAAGGTTTATTTTCCTTTCAGTTTTTTTTTCCAGATGCTTTAATATCACTGCTTTGCTTCTAAAATTGAAAAAAGATACATGGATCTATAAAATAATATGTTTATTCTTAGAATGTCAGAAGTCTAATTTAACACCAATATTCATTCAGTGGTGTTGTATGAGTGTGTGGGTCTGATTGTTTACTAAAATATTCTTAAAAATATTAAAGATGGTACTGGCCATGAGTTGATTTTGATGTGTTAGACTCTATCCTTGCCTCTGCCAGCTCAGTTCACAAAGGGTGGTAGTGAAAGCTTTTGGGGGGGGAAACAGATTTGTTTGGGCAAATGAAGGGTGAGAATTTTTTCCCAAGCACCTGCTAATTGTTTATGCTAATCGCATCATGACTGATGTTAGCTGTGTGTGGGCTGCATCTTTAATCCACTCTCTCATATGCCTTATGTGAGAGTAGGAGTTATTAATTGACTAGAATTATTTTACTGTATTTTCATTTGATTTTCTTCCTCTGTGTCTCTTATTCTCTCACCCTCTCCCTCTTCCTATTGTCCTCATGCCTTATTTTACTTATGAGCCCCAAATCACTCTACATAGCAAAGCAGATGCTTGCTGGGAGCAAAGGCACGAAGAACATTAGAAGGCCATGTGTAGATAAACTGTCAGCACCAGAATGAGACTTTGTGTACTGTTCCAAGGGCACACACCAGAAATGGAAGGTTGGATTTCATGGTCATCTGCATATGGATGAAATTGAGAGGCAGGCTGGCTCTCTCCACAGTATTTTTCCTTTTGATCTGCCTTCACTCTCTTTCTCACACAAAATGTTCCCTGTATTAAACACAGGTTTGGAGAGCCTGGGTGTGAGCAATTAGAGGTCTAAAATGAAGTGTGTGGGAGGTTAGGAAGGAAGGCTTGGTAGTTAGCTTGTCAACCATGAGTGAAGCACAGCATGCTGTTTCCTGTCTAGAGTTATAGAGAAAAAAACAAATACCCTAAAACAAGCATTTATTGAGGGTGATGATTTGAGCACCATAAAAACAAGACTGTGAACTATATAAGAAAAGTGTCATCTGAAGCACTTAGCATAGACAAGGGTCTGGGATATAGTACAACATATGAACTACTTGATTAGGACACTGCTATGAGGAGACAGAGATATGCTGGGTTTGCTGTGCTGGTCCTAGCGGGGCATGTGGGAGGAGGACATTAAATAAGTGAATGGAAAAGGTTATAATCCAATTGATAATTATGCCTCAAACAAGGATCCAGTTGCTTTGCAATCACTGTTCCTGATTCCATCCTTACGGAGCAAATTAGACCTACAAGTCCAGATATGAGCCACATCTATGACCATGATATTAAAGTCTTGGGGGACAGACACAGAGAAGGAATGAAGACAACCTGGCACCCACTGTACAAGATTCCTAGAAATATCATGGCCAGGTTACAGTGAGCAGTTCTCAAAGTGTATGCATTCGGTGTGGGGCTTAGGTGGGTATATCTACAGCCACATTCCATTGAATCTGGTTGGAAGAACTGTGAATGGTAGCTGGTTTGAGGATTAATCAGCTAAGAATTATAAGGACTGGACTACTAGGCTATAAAGTTCTAAAGAAGGAGGGGAAAAGGGATCTCAACTAAGGTACAGCTCAGGGCTAGTTTCCTGAATACGTTCAGAGTAGCCTTTGAATTGATCTCAATTAAGTTCCTTAGAATAAACACTGAGTGGCCACCTGATCCACAATTCTACTTTCAGGCAGAATAAAAACTCAATCTTCGTAGACTATTATAATAAATTAAAAAGCCCTTCTAAAAAACGGTACTATTCAGGGACCCCTGGAAATTTATTTTAAAACATTAATTCTCTTCAATAGTATACCAATTCCCTCCTGCTGTATTTTCTTTTTGCTTTTGATTTCTAAATTTCTTCTGTTTATAGGAGATAGTGCATAGGTGACGACTTTTTCCTATTTCCTGCATCTCTCTGTATTTGAAAATTATTTTTACCTGTCTCTACCTCCAGCCTTAAGCAGAGTCTGTGTCTAAAGATGTCAGTTCCTTAAAGGTCTTAGGAGATTCTATTTTCCAAATATTGAATTGCAAAAAGTTCTTTTCCTAAATCTCAATTCTTTCTTTGTAATGCAGATTTAATCATTTTCATTCCTTCAGTTTAATAGCAACTTGTGATAAATGTTAATACCTCTATCATATACCAGGGATGGTACTAGGCATCCAGAAAATATTTAAGGACTTACCATGATCTAGATAGGTAAGAGACACCTAAGTAATAATAAACCAACACTATTGTTATTACTATTCAGTAATAACAAATAATATATTAAACACTTTATAGGCATAACTCCCCTAACTCTCAAAAACTCTTATGAATTCAGAGCTAGCATTATATCCATTTTGATTAGAACCCTGAGGCTTAGAGAAGTGAAACAATTTATGTGAGCTCATGCATTTAGTAAGTTGTGAAAGCAGAATAATACAATATGACAGTGGTTATAATGTAGGCTGAATAGAGTGCTAGGGGAGAAAGGTCTAGAAAAGTCAGGCAAGGCTTCACGGAAGAGGTGACATTGAGGCTGGGTCTTGCATTTAGCACAGGAAAGGAAATCGCATGAGCACATTCTGTGTAGATGGCTATTGTAAATGATTTGCAAATAATTGAGTGCTACCAAATGTCTTTGTCTCTTGGGGCGACGTTAAGAAGTCCCAGAGGTTTAGAATTCAGAGTGAATTGAACTCAAAGCTAAAGGTTGAAAATCCACCTGTTCTGACATATTTCACAGGGTGGGCTAAAGGTGGAGCTGGGAGGCAGTTAAGTGTGTGTGGGGGGCGATGGGTGGAGGAAATGGTTGAAAGGAAGTTTAGATTAATTCATCTCTATTTCCAAATACAACTTGAAGAGACTCTTAGCTGCTCACTGTGGCATCTATCAGTTGTCAAAACTGGCATTTCCCTTTGTTGAACGAAACAATGTAGATGACAGAAAAGATGCATTATGATGAAGTAACAATGACTAGCACCTGGTTCTAATGCCAAGAGTTATTTAAAATCATAAAAGAGGGGAAATTGCGAGCAGGAGTCATAAATTTGATTGCCTAGTGACTTTAGTCATTTAGCTCTCTTTTAATGTACTTTCCCCTTTGATGGTAATTTAAATGTCCAAGGATATTGATGGTCTTTGAGAAAAGAAACCTAGTACAGTGAAAAGGGCATAGGTGTGTGTGGTAAGAGAAGATCTGGTTCTAGTCTTCACCTTCTCACTCTAAGCTGTATGATTTGGGCATGTGGCTGAACCATCTGAGCTTCAGCATCTCTGGAAGTGTGATTTGGTTATGTATTCTGCCTTCATTACCTGTGGGGTTGCTGGAGTCTGATATACTTGAATTTAAATCCTGGCTATGCTGCGGTCTAAATGTATCGTCTTCTCTAATCTGCAAAATGAGCAACATAATTCTCTTTTCCCTAAGTTTCTTTGAGGATTAATAGATATAATGAATATGCAAAGTACAGTACCAGATACATAGTCCAGTCCTGTTTTTAAAAGTCCATTTGCACCTTTCCAATAATTCGGATTCATTTACAAGATCTAGATAGAGAAAAATATTCAGGCAAGAATAGCTGCACAATGTGCTAAAATCTCCTTTTCTATAAAATGAGAGATCAGTAGTTCTTAGCCTCAGTCACATATTTGAATCACTAGGGACAATTAAAAAGATTTCCAAGTGTGGGGCTCACCTCCACTTAATTGGTCTGCTGTGGGACTCCAGCCTTGAGTTTGTAAAAGCTCACCAGATATTTCTAATGTGCACCGGATTTAATTGCATCTCAAACTTTAACACAGTTTACCTGGTGATCTGGTTAAAATGCAGACATGCTTCTCTAGGTTTGGGATAGGACCTGAGATTCTACATTTCTAATGAGCTCTCAGATGAAGCTGATGCTGCTAGTCAGGGACCACACTCTGAGTAGCGAGTGATTAAGGAGCCGTAACAGTGGTACTCAGTCTTTGGTGCTCATCAGAACAATCCAGCAGCTTGTTGGGATGTAGCACTGGGACTTGGGTGTGGCCCTCACAAATTCTGTTCCGTTTGGTTTAGGGAGGAGTCAAGAGAATTTCTAATACATAATGTCCATTTCAACCTGAAAATTCCATGATGCTAATTTTGTGATTTTATAATATGACTTCTCTCTGAGGTCAAATGTTCAGTAAAATAAATTACAGAGCCTGAAGTTGAGTGTGTGAGGTATCATTGTCAGAAACCTGAAAGATGGGTGAATGCAAGTTATATGGTGTCAAGACATAGCTGATCTTTATGCTATGTGTATCTTCAACCTCAAGAATTCTCCACTGGAGTAAGGAGGACCTTCAAAGAACTTCCTCTGTGAGCAAGATTTACTGCTGACAAATCACTCACAGACCAATTAGAAAAGCATCCTTCATGGAGTGGAGATGACTCTGGGCTTTGTCCGCTCTCTGAAGCACCTCACACTTTCTAAAGAGAAATCCTAGAGACATGGGCTCAGCTTCCCTACCTCGGGATTGAACCAAGAGATGAGAGAAAAAACAAGCTGCTTATTCAGTAGAGCAGACCTCTGACTTTTGCAAATCTCTGGGACTTCTAGAAGAATCTTTCCATAATGGATTGGATAGCTTTTTTTTCCTCCTTTTTCTTCTTCTCACCCTCCCAAATTCCTCTTGCTCTTGCTGGCTAGAATCATCCTCTTCTTAGGGATAGCTTTTACCTCTTTACAAGAAAAGCTGAAAAACAACTATGATGGGTTTAAAAACATTGTAATTCTGGTATTGTTTCATTGAACAATCATCTTACAATATAGAAGGTGTTGGTGTCCAAGAATTTATGAATTTGTAAATAAATTGATGCAAGAATGGTAATGTGGAAAATGAGAGAAACTCATATTTTTTTCCTTTCCTCTTTAAAATAGCCACACCTGTAAGAACACTTGGTCAGTCTGTAGAAATATCTGTATGAACTTGAGAAAGGATAACTCAAAAAGGCAATAATCACACACCATTTTAGCTGACTGAGTCCTGGGTCATCCACGTTCCAGGTTCTTAACTCTGTGCTATTCCCAGTTGGACCTTTTTAGAAGAGGGTACCAAAACGGGGCTACTTGACCTTGCTAATATCCCTCTGAACCTGGGCTGGGCTGGCCAAGTAGAGTGCTGCCATGTATTGTGATTCAGCAGCAGCACAAGGCCCTAATTGCCTCAAATGCCTTTCTCAAAAACCAGCCACCATGCTGCCTCCCTTCCACTGACCCTCAGAGCCTTGCCATTGGTAAGCTGTGGGCTTTAGTCATTTACTCTAAAGCACATGCATTTGGTTCAGGAAGGGCAAGGTACAAGCCATGGTCTTCAGGCATCTGCCCAATCACTCGGAGCCCTTAGTCAGACCAAGGGACTTGTTACCCAGGAAAGATTGTGGAGTCTGCCGAGTGGAAGGAAGCTGCTGTGGAGGAGTCGGAGTGATGCAGTGACAAGCCCCATATCACAATGGCAGCAGAGCTCCAGAAAGGAGACTCCGGGTGACTGGTCCTATGTGGTCTCTGGATAAGTGTTGGAAGGAAGGGAACCCTCACTTTTCAAGTGAAATGAAAGACTAGTTAGATAGGGAGTACCAAGACAAACTTACAGTTTTTTAGTTTTGCCCCGAGTTAGGTTTTGATGGGGCAAGAAAATGATTGCTGTGTTGTAACATTTATTTAAAATTAAAAAAAAAAATGGTTTGTTTTTTTGGGGGGGGTGTCAAAAATAGGTTAAATTCCTATCAGCCACATTTCTTGTTTGCAATGCAGTGGCTTGCTTATGAAATCTCAGAGGAGAGATAGACTTGTGCCAGGGATGTTTATTTTATTGATTTGCTTATGTATAGCATTTCCTATGTGGGAGATGCTATTTTAAGTACTTTAAAATCTTACCTCATTAATGCACCTAACAGCTTATGAATGAGGTACTATTATTTGCAGAGGAAGGAAATAAGATCAAAAGGTTGACTTGCTCAGATTCACTATAATGGACCCAGAATTTAAACCTGGGCAGTCAGGGTCCAGTGTCTGTAACCACTGTCTTATCCTGCCTCTAGAGCTGAGGAAAGTGTTCCTGTTCTAGGGGAGAAAGACAGAAATTGGGCTGGATTGGACTGGTTCTTAAATGAGAGTCCATAGACTGCTGTGCTACCTAGGTAATCATCACCTGAGCTCTTGTTTAAAATGCAAACTCCTGGGCCTTATTTCTGATTCAGGAAGTCGGGGGTTTTGAAAATTGACCTAGATGATACTTAGGGAACCTCCACCCTTAACTATAAATCTAAAATTCTTTGATTGGAATAGCATTCTGATTACTCAAAATTGAATGTGATATCAGGAAGCAGCAGTAGCTTATGCTACCACCTCCCATACATTTTCTAGTCACTCCAGCTCTGGAATCTAATCCGCAGTCATAGATGGTGACAGTTCTGACCACTCCACCCTCAGTCCCATCTGCCAACAACTCCAAGGCTGCCTTGAGTTCTCTGAGCCTCCCACACCCTGCCTGCTTTCTTTCCATTAAAGCCCGAAGCCCACAGTCTTTGTAAATGCTTAAACCATCTCTACTGCGAGAAAAAGTGGACATCTTTAATATATATAATTAACTGCTACTCTCTTTCTCTGCTCTGCCAACAGTTATGTAGCCCAGGTGGGTGACTTCATCATGGAACATTATTCTCCCATTCACACTGAATGGACCAGACCCAGCAATGTTTAAACAAGACACTGGAGATGGGATTGAGCCCTGCCTCAGCCTCCTTTCTCTTCCAGCCTCTGTTCCCCATCTACTTCTGGCATCTTCTACTTGCAGATCCAAAGGAGGCTAAAGATTCTGGCCAGTCTCTCAGTCTTCTCCTACTTCAGTAACATTTTCATGTCTTTTTAAATGGCTGAGAATAGCAATGCTGACTACATACAGCCAGAGGGATGAACAGAATTAGCTATTACATCACTTTTGAGAATTTAAGCTCTGCTGATGAGTGCACTGACCCAAACAAATCAACCAGATAATTTCCATCCCCTCTTGACTTTAAGAAGACTAGATCATGCCCAGGAAAAGGGAAACAGAGAGGAGGAGACTTGCAAGCCCTCGAGATTGTCATGAGAAATTAGCTTGAGAGCGAGGTAAAGCAATTTAGAAGAGAGCATTTCAAGCCAAGGCAGAATGTTATCAGTGCTCTGTGTGAAGAACTATCACCATATAACAGTGAAAGAAGCCAGCATTATCAAAAGAGCATTTCATTTTCAGCTCTGCCTTGTGACTTCCAAGAATTCAACTACTTTTCTATTTAAGAATACAGACATTGCCCTTCTCCTCGTTGCATTGCTTATACCATATGAGATATGCCTGTCATCAGGTTGCTTTGACAGAATACCCCAACTAAAATACAAAATATGCTAAAAAATTTTCCTACTTATCAGGAGATCCCATAAAACACTCCAGCTTCTTTCTATACTCTAATGAGGTGGCAAAACATTTTAACTGCACCCTTGAACAGGAGAGCAAGCAAACTGGAGCCTAATTGACCATCTTAAAAGATGTAATAAAAATGTACACATCAACAACAGGCATGTTCCTTACTGCTCTCTGAATGCATTGTTAATTCCTGAGGCAGTTAACTGCGTTTATTTAAAATAGATAAGGCAGCTGCAAAAACTCAAAGCTTATCTCAGGAGCCCCTAATCCATCTGGATTTCAGTCAAATAGGTCAGGGTGCCCTAGATTTGCTCTAGTGTGGTGCCCGCAATCTCAGCCTTTCTGAGGGGAAAAGAATCCCTGATGGCTTTCAAATGTATGCTTTGGGTGCAAGGAGGTTGGGGAATCATTTTCTAACATAGCTTTCCAAGGGGCATTTGTACCTAAAGTTGAATAGGTTGCCTTTTTACTACATCCAAGAAGTTTGGATTTATTCATTCAGCAACAGTCTGGTAAAGGTTATCAGTTTAGAAAGTCTGTCGAACTGCAGAGGAGCTCAAACTGCTACAGTCAATACTGTACTGTTCATATAAAATCAAAAGGCAAAGGAGAGGACTTTTCTCTCTTTCTCCCATTTTATTACCTTGTGCTCCTTGACTGTAGAAGAATCTTTGAGCTGACTCAACATCCAAGAGTCTATGAGCCGACTCGACATCCAAAAAATAATCCATTTTGGGATAATCCATCTTTGATGTTCCAAAAACAGAGTTTTGAGAGAAAATAGTCACTTGTATGCCTATGAAAGAGAAAAAAAATTTACACTATTTTAGACTGTCTAATAGATTTTTAAAGCCCTGAACTTGCATATTATAGATTTAAAATTTTGGAGAATAAGAAATATCTCATTATATGTCCCATTATTTGACTGACATTTCCAATTCAAAAGCCGCCTGTCAACATAACTTTCCTACTGTACAAGAAAATGCAACATTTAACCGACATTCATTTAAAGTAAAAGTAATATATTCCACTTCTTCAGAAAAGAAAAGATTATTTAGGCTAAAGAGATATAATATACCAGTCTTTCCTTGCTGTATAGTAACTTAAAAATATACTGTTAAATTCATATACTACCAGTTTTCAAAAAGTCTGTTTGATAAATTGCTTCATTAAGTGTTAGCCTTTCTGAGGTATTGATCTACAGTTGATCCAATGAGTTCTGATTCCCCTTGAGCAGCAAGAATTGCCTAAGAATCAGAGTCTTCACTTATAGATGCTTTGCAATTATGACACATGCTGACATGTTTGCTGCAAAATGCCTTGAATTCTTTCCTTTTAAGCTAGTCCTTCCAGCACATTTTATAAAGTGCTACAGGATCATCACCTACTTGCCCCTGACATTAGGCTGCTTCTAAGAAAAAATTCTGGTTTACAGAGAGGTGGCAATTATTTCAGAATTGCAACGATCCCCATAATATTATCATGCACTAGTCTGTCAGGAAGCTAATACCATTCACTAAAAAACATTCAGCTTGTTGGTTTCTATCAAGCATATATAGCCTTTTCCCGACACTTCCACAAATGAAGTATCTCTATTTCTGCAAGATGTTTTTAGAAAGAATTAGCAGGACAAAGTCATTAAAATCAAGCTCAGAAGGCTAATCCAGCTACTTCTCTTTCTAATAGTGCACATTTTAATTTAATAAACCAAGTCTGGTAAAAGAGAACTTTTAAAAATACCCAAAGGTACCCCAACAGCAAATCATACTTACTGCAATGAAAAAAAAAAAAATCAAGGGCTAACTGCAGGCAATAAAAACAAGAGCAATTTCAGCCAGAGTGTCTTTGATCTCACTAAATATTCCCGGTGAAAGTAAACAATTTTGATTGTTTGATTAGAACAGCAATGAATAATGTATACTGTCCACTGGACTTGCTTTATCAGATAAAATGGCCAGAGCATGTTACCTTAGCAACAGAAGGTGACGCCAGCCTCAGCCTCTTTGTATTCTCCACTGTGGAGGAAGAAAATGACCAGTTTCCTATGTAAAACTTTGGCAGAAAATCATCACCATCAAAATCTACATGTAACCATCACGTGGGTCCATTCTCCATCTCCCTGCTCCCACCCACCACTTATGCAGAGAAGTGTCATAGCCATTAAAATATGTTTTTTGGTTTAATAATTTATTTCTTTAGCCCCAGTTCCCAGTTTGATCTGCAATTACAACAGAATTATATGATTAAATAGTTAATGTGATAAGAAAGTTGTCTAGAAATTGTTGGGGGCACCAATTCTTACCCTAATGCTGGCTAAGGGTGATAGGAAAAGGTCATTTTAGCTAGCATATGTTAAATATTCCTCTGTTATAATTAATATAAAAATCAGCCATCGGCATCTAAGCTGAAAATAACTCTCTTGCCTTCTGTGAATCAGTCACTGTAAGAAGCTTAAAATGCTGCCTGAAAATTTCCAGCTTTTAAAAGATGCATTATAACACAGATCTTTTGTAAGAATCCCCCCTCCCCTTAAAAGAAAGATAGCCCAAAAAAAGGTATATGAAAGGAAGAATCTTAAAGTTAGCAGATACTCACCAGCACTTGTTGGCCCCTTTCAATAGGACACTGTAGAGCATAAAACGAAGCTGTGCACGATGCTGAGCCTGAAAGCCCAAATGAACAGCTTCTAATTTCCCCTTCAATCTCAATTCAAGAACACTGAGCAGAGGAAAGTGATGGATTTGCCCATTTTATATTGTGATGAAACGCAATCCCTAAGAAGAGATCTGAGTGGAACTGCTCTTTAGAACACATTAGACTGCTAATTTAAGAAAATTGAAAGGTTTTGTTTTACTGTCTTTTATGTGTTCTCTCTTCTACCCCCTCAATTTAATTTGCATTTAAAATTATGCTCATGTCTCCTCGGTTCTCTAAGGTGTAGAGTGCTTTCTAATCACGACGGCTGCTTGGGTAGGGTTTGGTGCAACGCCACTTTTATTCTGAGCTGCAAAACAAGGTGGGTAATTATAATTCTGAGCTTTTTTTTTTTTAGAGCGAAATACAGAGTGAACATTTGATTTCACCCCCCCTCTCTTCCATGGTTGTTCTTCCTCTTCCTGCCTCTGATTGCTTGGTCAAATCTCCAACAGAATCATGCTAATCTGTCTAAATGACTTCTTCTCTATCTGAATGTAATAAAATAATACCAACAGCAAAAAGAAATTTTGGTTAGATACCTGAGCCTATTTTGGTTGGATGTCCTCTTTACCAAACCTGAGTAAGGACTTTAAGATACGATACTTTGAGATCTGCTCACGAAAGGCATAGTGATAATCCAATACAAGCCCCGTAGTGGGTTTGCCACAACTCTCACACTAGAGAGTTGTGGCAAACCCACTACAGGGCTTGTAAGTACGGTGTGATGTGTGGCAGGTTAGATTGTTTGAGAAGAGCAGCCACATTTGAGAAGCCTTGAAAGGAAGACCACCAGATTCCCCGCTTCCATATGCATGGCTCTGCTGATTGCTCTTGAGACAATCCTGAAAATCTGTTACTTGCATTGTGGGTTTTCCTACAGACACCAAGCTGGTGTTGCAAAGAGTTAAGCCTGATGAAAAAGAAGCTAAAACTACCAAT
>NW_006434369.1:8813717-8842695 GCF_000325575.1 Pteropus alecto
TCCAGACCACCACAATAAAGAGAGTCATAATCTTTTTGCTAGTGGAGGGTCTTGCCTTCGATTTGTAAAAGTGCAGAACCTGTAAAGTGCAATAAAGCCAAGAGCAATAAAATGAGGTATGCCTGTGCTCAAAGCTTTTTGCCCAGGCTCAGGGACTTACTTTTCTAAGCTTACACTTCTATTCAGCCCCCATTAAATACATGCTGAACACTTGACATTTACAAGAGAAAGCTGTCTTCTGGTTCTTTTAGCTTACAGTAAGGTGTGGGCGACAGGTTCTGAACTCCCTATTGTGATTCTGTTGAAATTGTACTGACTCATAGATGAGAGAGAGAGAGAGGTAGGGAGAGGAAAAAGGGGAGAAAGGGAGCGGGAGAGAGGGGAGAGGGAGAGAGGGAAGGAGGGAGAGAGGGAGGGAGAGAGAGAGTAGAGAATTGCTACTTATAAATACCAACCATTTAGGTGAACACAAATGAATATGTGATTGAGGAAAGAGATGCTAAATTGGAAATTTGAAAAATAGAGTTGATTCTCAGGGATTAGGGGATGGGTTTGGAAGTCAGACATTTCTAGAAAGTTGACCAAGAAAGGGAAATGTGGAGTGTCTTACATATAATGTGAAAAGGTCATGACTTAAGAAAACTCAGAGAGGAAAATTTCAACTTAGAGAAAGAATGTATTTGGAAAGGGGATAATAATTCACTTGCAAAAAGGGACGTCACTTTACTAAATACTAACAACTGAGTCCTTTAAAATAAATTGGCCAGTTTCTGAAATAGATCTTCAAAAAATTACTTTACTCTCTGGGGAGCATAGCCATTGGTTACATATAGGAATATCTGTGTGAGGAATTATTTTTAAAGGTAGTGAAGCATTGTAATGTTTAAAAGCCAATGTCAAAATCTGATTAGCTCAGCTCTGTTTTATAACTTTAATCTACTCAAATGCAACATTTATAATGGCCCATTGTTCTAAGTTATAATAGAACCAGACAGAGGAGAAGGCAAGGTTAGAGCAAATATTCAGACTAACATTTATACAGCACTGAACAATTCAGTCCAAAATATCCTCAAGACATCAACTCTAAAAGTTAACTCAGACAGTGTTAATATATCTCAGTGAGCTAGAAATAAAAAAATATTTTAAAAAAGGCCAAAATAGAGTTATATTGTTTAATTACAATTTGAAAGTTTAGAAATGTAAGGCTGGAACAAATCTAGGATTATTAAAAATACATGACATAGCAGAGATGTATATACTTTTCTGTTCAGTTAGGTGATAAGAGGAAACATGTTTGAATGTTCTATATACAAAGGAAAAAAGCATTTGATTAATTCAAAATCAAGGCATATTTCAAATGGATTCTAAAGACCAGTAAAGATATCAGCTTGTGTTCATTTATCTTTGGAGTGTACTTGTTTATTCTATTGGCCAGCACAAGACCCAGACATTCTGAGAAAAAGGTCACATGATTTGTAAGTAGACAACTTGTTCTTTTGTTCTTTTTATATCATCCGATTAACTTCCATCAGAGTCCGTTGGGGTTTTTTTCTGTTTGCTAAGAGATAAAGAGGTTTGTGTTGACAATTTTACAATTAATTATACTTGTTTAATTATTTTAATGGCCTTGTTTAATTCCAGAGCTCTCTAAAAGACTATGTTTTATATTTGTGTTGGACTGCATGAAGTTTGGTCTCCTACTTGTATGAAGTCTTTGAGAAGTTTCTCTTTTCTCAACAAATCCAACTAATTTACCTTTAAAATATTAGAATGTCTCTTAAAGTATGAAGGCATTTTGTATCGCTCGATGGGGTATCTAGATTGAAAATCTTTGGTTAAGTGCTAGCTTACTAAATATGTATAGAAAACAATATATTTATTTTGCAAATAGTTGACCTCTGAATATTTTTCAATAGCAGTGATTTCACTCTGTTTAGGAAGTCACTCTCTTATCTCTTAAGCTATCATTCAAAAGAAATCTCCCCTTCCTTGCTCATTAATGGCTTGTCATTAAGTGGTAGAGGAACACAAACTTTTTATCTGAAATTTTATTCATATTGAAATCTCGTTGGGAGAGGAAACACGTTAAATCATCATCAGGTACTTTTACTTTAGAGTAAATGAATTTCCAATCTTTTCTTGTGAGAAGCTTTTGAAGATAGCTGGAAAACTTTTAAAAAGCCTGGGAGAGTTGGGAAGTTTGAGAAAAAAATGTCTGACAGAGAGGAGCAGCCTAATTTTATTCCATGTAAATGTGTAGTCATGTTTTAAGGGCTAACTTATATTTAAGATGCCGGGTAATCAGCAAGCAGAGAAAGGCATTAAATCCGTAAAGACCTTCATTTGAACAAGGCCTGAAGCTTCTCTAAAGAACCAGAGGCAGAGTCCTAATTCCTACTCAAGAACATATGTCAAAAGAGTTTCCCTTGGCCCATCCTCTCTTAGCAGAAAGATTCTTCAAAACAAAATCATGCACCCCTCTGTTCTTGAAACTGCACTGGAGAGAGCCATAGTGGAAGAGAGGTGGCACTGACCAATATGGTAGAGGCCAGAGCCTTTGGCTCCACTTGTTGCCCACTTCTGAAGATATCCTTTCCCCTTTGTGTAGAAGGGCTGGTTCACAGAGTGAAGAACAGGAGCCCAAAATGTCATTTTACCCTTCTGCCAAATGGATTCTAGTAAGTTGATCTGGCTTATAATATGGAAATTTCTTTGCTTGGCAGAAAGACTACTCATAAATTATATCTCTATCTCAGTGTTTATCTAATTGATCTGAAAATAGGGAAATGAAGAAATGTGAAGTAGGAAATAAAAAATTCTTAAGTAACTCTCTATTTACTATAACTCTCAAATCCCAAAATAGAAATACATGCAGTAGCTTTTATAACACAAAATTGAGGATATATAATAATGATATTTGATTTATTTCTTCTGGAAAGAAAATCACATTACTCTCATTTCTTTATGTGCTTTTGTATAATTTGTTTTCAACTCTCCTGGAGGGGGCCAAAAAAATTAATTGCAAGTTCAAATGCATTTTCCTAGTCCTAAAAATCCAGATAGCAACATGAAAATATGCAAAGACATGTTGAAGAAAGAAAGAATAATAATCTCTGAGGGCCACAAGTCTTACAGACCCTAGAAAGCATAGCCTCTGAACCTCCAAAGTATATTAGGAAAATAGGATTGGATATAGCAGTGAGAACCCATAGGGAGTGAGTGTGAATTGTATTAAAACAGTATAAGTCATTTTAGGTCATTGCAAAGTCATTTTTACAACCTCACGCTACTATGCAAAGTGAGGATTGCCAATAGATAGATTGGACAGATAGGTAGACGGATAGATGATAGATATATAGACAGATGTATGTATAGGTAGAAGTAGAGAGTAGAAATAGAGGTAGAAATTTAAAATTGATCGAAATGAACTTAGATATAGAGGTAACCTCGAACTACCTATTTTTATGTTTCCAAGTGCCAACATGTAAAAACAAACAAACAAACAAAAAATAAGTCAAAGGAACTTTGGTAACTGTTTCATTTCTTTTAGCTTTTGAACACACTAACAAATTCTACAGCAAGTTCTAAGTGCTTAAATATTAATACTAAATGTTTTCCTTATGTATATGTACAAGGATATTTGATGCATATCTTTGTATAACAAATGTTGTTATTGATGACACAGTCTTTGTTTGATTTCAGAGTTAAACATCATTCGGATCTATTACCTGAAGGCACTGAGGAGAATCCTTTTATGGGTATCAGGTTTCCAAATCAGCATTCTCTGTTCCTAGTGGATTGAAGATAACTGAAAGACCCACTCTCTCCATGATGCTTGTAAGGGGAAGTGATGGTAGGTAGGTACTTATTTCTGAAACAAAGAGAATCTTATTGGTAGTCACTGAGTTTTAACTTCTCACAAGCATTATTAGTACATAGAAAACAATATTTTTGTAATATTTAGCCTCAGAACACTAATTGCCATGTAATAAACACCAACAAGACGTTACCCAATTATTCAAGTGACAACGCAGGAAAGTAGTTAAAGACATTGGCTCAGGAATCCTGGTTCTGCTGCTTACTAGCTGAGAAAGCTAACCTGCTTAGGCCTCAGTTTCCATCACCGTAGACTAACAATAAAAATAAAAATCAAATGAGGTAATCTATGTAGACAACTCGGAACTTAACATACAGGAAGAATTTAAGTTAAGTATTATTTTAAAATATTTTGAATAGCTTATTAATGTAAGGAGTTGTGGGAGCTAGACACCCCATCCAATACACCCCAACTGTGTCTGTCTCATGTATCAGTTGAAATATTATCTCCTGGCCCTGTGAAATCCTGTAGTATTTTGTCTGCATTTCTAACTTGTGCTATAGTTAATTATGTATACATAAGAATTAAATGAGTTAATCTGTGTAATTCACCTAGTATGGTGCCTGGCCCACAGTAAGTATCCCCAGAGTGAGAGCTATTATAATTATTTTCCCTCACAAAGAACTGATGGACTTTAGTGAGATCTTCAATGTGTGATTTTTTGTTGTTGTTGTTGTTGTTTTGTAACCTCCGGAGAATGATGCAAAGTAGGGAAGCATCAAGGACTCATGCCAAGATGTCCTCACCTGTTTTTTTTACCACTCTGCTTCCCTAAGAAAAGTTTGCAACAGGGAGTTACAAACTACAGTGAAATTTTGGCCACAGTTTTTCATAAGCTCGTCTTCTCTTTCTTCATCAAAATTAAATGACATAACATATGTAGATGCTTTGTGTAGAGTAGGCACTTTATCCATTGGGTAATGAATAGCTCAATAGCAAAAGTTTCTATTCTTCCAAGGATTGGTCCACAGATATTAAATATAAATCTCCAGTTAGTAATCATTTATTAACAATTATTTAATTGGTAAATCATTGTTTATCATTCACTATGTGCCTGGCATTTTGTGAATAGCTGGGAATACAAAATAAGCTAGAGCAATTCCCTTTCTTAAGGAAATTACAAGTTAGTTGAATTTAGATTCTCCTAAGATTTTTCATATTAAGGCATACTTCAAAAATGGTCGTATCTGTAAAGGAGCAGATGTGTTCAGAGGCAGTCAGCTTCACGAGATCAACTGTCCAGGGCTGAGAGGGAAAAACCTAGCATGCCAGTTGGGAAACCTCATGCAAGGTGCTCAACTTTTAATGTGTTTAACTTTTCCATAGCCTTTCAAATTAGATGATGGTGGTGGGGGAAGGGAGGGGTAGATACCAATTAAACTTGGTGTGGCATTTAACACTGAAATTGCAAGTTGGTACTGATGTCAGGACTTTGAATTAGCAATGAAACAGATTAGAGAGCTGACTGATGAGGAAAACATACAGATGGGGTGCCACCATGTTTCAAACAAATGATCTTTAAAATGATTTCAAGAGCTATTGGTTTTAAAGCAATTGTTTGGTTTCTAAATATTCTCCTACAATAATTTAATGATAATTGCCTTGGGTGAGTTACCACCTGTTACAGACTTTTTTGTTTATTTCACAAATCCTTGCTGGAGAGGAAAATAATAGAACTGCATTGTGTTTCACTAGCTTGGAAGTTGTGGGGTCCAAAGTATTTGGAAGAAGTCCATGTTCTTTAGTTGTTAAGGTCTTGGGAGTGACATTTTTTTCAGGTTAGTGTATCCTTCCTTTGGCAGGGTAAACATTTGGGCTGCATTTTGTAAAGGGCCCCTGATTTAAAAAGCTGGTAGCAATAAACAGCAAGAATCCACCATTGCATTTTCCACATAACTCCAGAGGAGCTAAGATTTAAACTCAAAAGTCTTCTCATTCCTATGGCAACCAACAGGAGTATTCAACTAATGCTACATGCAGTGTACATTCAACTCCCCCACCTCCTGCTGCTTCCCTCTTTACGGTTTCAACCTGAAACTCATGAAACTATACACCTTGAAAAAGGTTCTTTTCCAAACACAGACTTGGTTTTCAACAAGTAAGCAGTATAAAAGGGAAGAATCCTCCCAGAGGAAACCATTACAGACCCAAAGGGAAAATGTACTCCCAATAGAAACACTGTCTGCTTCCCTGATTTGATAGGTTTGAGAGCTTCTTGTTTTTAAGCCAGACATGAATCTGTGAAGAGATTCCCTTGAGTTATAACCCTTTTTGGGACCAGCTACCATAAAGATAACATATGTGGTGAGACAGAGCCAAAAAGCATCCACTGGACTGTAGCATGGCTCTGAGAACATTTATAACACATTCTCAGGAAGCTGGAGTGGTTAGTCATGGGTCTAGAGAAAGATTCCCTCTGTGTTGACTGTCTCATAGTCACTGGGAATTGGTTGTTACCACTGCTGACTGTTCATCAAAGAGGACTCCAGTGGTTCTGCTCTCCTGGAGAACTTGTTCTTTTATAGTGTGAGAACCTGCAGCATGAGATTTAAGGATCTAAAGTCCAAGCAAAGACAGCTTGAATCTTGACTGAGTGTTTTTAAAATTTCCAAGAAAAAAAAATATTTTCAAGGTGAAGATGGGCTGAGATGTTTTGCATAAAATCCTGCTTAGCTTCTTAGATATTAACAAAATGGGACTAGTCATTCACTTCTATTCCTTTGGGAGGAATATTCTGGATCAGAATGAAGCATGCTATCCCTTTTGTTTCTCACCAGAGGCTAATCATTGTCCCTCTATCCCACATGCTTCCTCAAATAGGATGTATGTTTAAGGGGGTGTTGGGTTAAGACTCTGTTCTCAATCACTATATTCCTGGTAAGTGTAAAAACTGGGAGTTGGAAAACCCAGGTGTTGATCTCACATCTGTTGCTCTGTGATGTTAGGCATGGTGCTTATCAACTCTAGGCTTTTCTTTCATTGCTTGTAAGATGGAGATGTTAAACTATTTAGTCTCTAAGTCTAAGGTATCTTATTGCTCAAAAAGTCTAGAATTTCTAGAACTGAGGTCAATAGAATTGGGGCCTAATTAAAGCTTTCTGACTTTTTCTTTCTTTTTGTAAAGTGAGAAAGGATATTTAAAAGTGGACCACACAGTGAGATCCATGGTATAGAGTCTTGCTACTCAAAATGTGTCCAAGGGTAAGCAGCAGCAGCATTACCTGGGCACCAGCGAACCATTGAATCTTGGGCCCCACTTCAGATCTGCTGGTTGAGAATCTGCATGTTGACAACCTTTTCTGAAAAGTCATATGCACATTACAATTTGAGAACCACTGACATAGAGTGCTTACAGAGGCTGTGTTTCTATTGATAAATTCGTTGGCAGCAAGGTGAACTGTTTTAAGCACCATAATCTACCTTCCTCTCACTACCCTGCCTCGAGCTTATTACTGATTACTATTCCCATTTGACACATGAGAAAACCAAAGTGCAAAGAGATTAGGTAACTAACATATAGTCACACAATAGATAGGTTATAAAGTGGGTAAAACCTAAGTAGGTGTAAGGTAGACTTCCCCACAACAACTAAAAGAGGTAAAGAGAGTCCACGAGGCCTTCTTCAGATTGCCTACCTTAAAACTCCCCTTTATTAAAAGATAGAGTCACTTGGCAAAGAAGCTTTTTGTAGGACCCTACCCACCTCCCAACTTGACATAGCATTTTTCTGTTTTAAAATGATCATTCGATTTTCATGACAACATTGCATAGAAATCAGGGGTGGGAATATTACTTCATCTTACAGAAGGAATAAATTGAAAGCCTAGAGAATAGAATTGATTTGTTTGAGCTGGTGAGTCACAGAGCCCAAGCAAAAGCCCAGTGTTTCGTTACCAAGCTCAGTATTATATCATTGCCTCCATATTGTGCTTGATTCAAAATATTCATTGTGCTGCCTACTTGCTGCTCTGTGAGTCCATGCTGACTTCAAAATCAGAACAATGGATAGCGCCTTCTTGGTGATGTTATTTTTTATTAAAAAACTTTAATTGTCATATAATATGCACAACATAAAATTTACCATCTTAATCATTTTAAAGTATACAGTTTAGTGGTATTAAGTACATTCACATTGTTGTGAGATCATTGCCACCATATACCTACAGAACTCTTTCATCTTGCAAAACTGAAACTCTCCGCCCACTAAACAATAACTCCCCAAACCCCACCTCTCTCTAGGCCCTGGCAACTACCATTCTACTTTCTGTCTGTATGAATTTGACTACTCTAGATACCGCATATAAGTGGAATTATACAGTATTTATCTTCTTGAGATTGCTTTATTTCATTTAGCATACTGTCTTTAAGATTCATTCATATTATAGCATGTGTCAGAAATTTCTTCCGTTTTAAGACTAATATTCCATTGTATGTATCTACCACATTTTGTTTCCGTTCATCCATTAATGATCACACGAGTGGCTTTTACCTTTTGACTATTGTCAACATAGGTGTACAAATATCTCTTCAAGATTCTTGTTTAAATTCTTTAGGACTTATGCTCAGAACTAAAATTTCTGGGTCATACAATAATTCTATTTTTAATTTTTGAGGAACTGCTTTCCAAAGTGGTTACACCATTATATTCCCACCAACAGTACAAAAAAATAAAGCTATTTTTTAAATTGAAGGAAAATTTAATACCATAATTGATTTTAATGTGTATGTCAAGGAAGGCATGTTTTTGAGTTATTAGGCTTAATCATAGTGGTTTCAAAGCCGAAATGTCATTGAAGTGGGACAGAAACATACAACAAAAAGTAAAAATGGTCCTTTGTAATGGTTATGTAGCTATCTTGTTTCACAAAATGAGCTAGTGTCAATAGATTGTTAAATGGCACAAAGAATTTTTCACAACATCACTTGGACAATGCAGTTAACTTAAATATGGCTCTATCTGATTTGGTTTTGACTTTGGTATCCTTTAGCTTACTGGCAAGTCTGAATTTCCCTGAAGTTGTCTTCAAAAGAAGGCATCTTCCCCAAAAGCTCACTTAAACACAGAAGAACATTTCATGTCTTCCAGAGTTCATTTTTCTTTTCCATTTTAGTTTCTTGTCTGCTCTTAAGAAACATTGAGAAAAAAATCTATATATAATATAATCACAGAAACATGCACACACATAATTAAAAAAACTGTTCCTAAGAACATTCTCCTGTTGAAAAGGTCTATAAAGTTTGAATTCATTTATCAGAATATAATGAGGCACAAAGTTTTTATTTGGTCACTATTAGAGTTGAGTTGTTTATGCTATAAAACTGGGTAAATTTCCATAGTATTAAGCCAGAAATCAACTACTTGACACTTACTATCATTTTATAAACATTATAAAACACAAAAGTCATAGAATAAATGCTGACTTTCCTTTTGAAAAGTCCAATTCTTTTAAATGGGATATGTGAAGTAATTGATTGAGATGCCTTCTTTTGAAGACAACTTCAGGGAAATTCAGACCTGCCAGTAAGCTAAAGGATACCAAAGTCAAATTAGATAGAGCCATATTTAAGTTAATTGCATTGCCCAAGTGATTGATTGAGTACTCACTTATTAAATATTAAACAATTAGGTTAAACAATGTGAAATTGCTGATATCAAACCACTTTTGGTATGCAAAAGTGTTAGATACTGGTGAGGTGCTAAACATCAAAAAGTGATTAAAAATAAAATTCCTGCATTTAAAGAATCCACAGTCCACTAAAATAAACAGACTCAACATACAATAAACATAAGTATTCTGCAAAAGAGACATGTATGTGGTACTTTGGGCACAGAGAGAGCGGAAGGATTAACTCGCTTCAACAGGAATTTTACTGAATGCTATTCACCAGTAGAGATAGATATTTTAATAAAATAGCCTATGTATTCTTTTTCTGGGCTCACAGATTCATTTTATGAGTAATAAAATCAACAACTTTATGCAGAATTGTAGAAGAGAATTATCTGGAGATGTTTTTATCTTTTCATGCTCAAAAACTTTGATGTTTTCTGTCTTCTTAAAAAAATAATTCGAAAGTCCTTTGGATTTCAGCAAAGAGACTCTCATCAAATGGTTTATGCAGAATCAAATGGTGTTGTTGCTCTATGGCAGTCAACTCCGCAGATAGCCAACCATCAGATCCAAGGTTAGCAGAGCCCTCTCCTAATTACCTCGGATTATGATAATAATCCCTAAGTTATCTTGGGAGAAATATGATTTTAAAAAATATTTCTTGGCTATAGTCTTTCTTGAGGTCTCGATTTTTAGCCAGAAAAACAATTTTACATTTGTTGGTGTTAACAGTTCTTCTAATCCTTGCAAATAATTTTTTCTTGTTAAAAAAACTACGTAAAGAAAAATAAGCTGAAGAGAATACTTTCTAAATATTTAAAAGTTTGAAACACCTACTCACTTTAAAAAAAAGTAATAGAACACCAAACCTGCTGATGTCACTTTTAATGAATGTTGACGCATTTTGATTGTCAATTCTATTTCTGTTCACTTAACCATAGCCTCTGATTTCCACTTATAGAACCTACTTTGGAAATTTGGCTTTGATCAAACTGCAATGACTGAAAAGCCATGTAAAGCATGATACAGTAAAAATACTGTTAAAACTGCCTCACCTATTTTAAACAGTGTTGCTTTGCTTTTATGACGATGAACATGACACTTTTATCTGGGGCTAACTGTAGATTTAAGGATATAGAGATAAGCAATCTCATTACTTAATAAAAACACCATTTATGCATTTGAATTCATCCTAATATATGTTTGTTTGTTTTTTTCTGTTTGCTAAACCTAATCTCTTAACTCTGGTGCTTTCTAGAGCAGCTAAGCAATCAATTTGAGCTTAAACAAATAAATGTTTATTAAATAAAAGAATGAAGAAAAAAAAAACCTGAATTCTTTTAGAGTCAAAGAAGGCAACATTAGTGATAATTTGGTGCTACCCATTCATTTTGCAATTTCTTTAATTGATTCAAAAGAATTTGTGCTTAAATAACAATGACAAAAAAGAAAAAGAAACAATAGAGTTTCTTTCTTGGGGCAGAGGTAGTGGGATGGCTTTAATTTTGTTAAAGTGTTGTAAAACTAATTGCAATTCAAAGTTTAAAGTGCTTTAGCAGAGACTAGGGAAAGGGAATTTGATCAACTTGGGCTTTAGAGAGTGTTTAAGGGCAGGTGTTGTTCTACCTAAGTTAACTACGTGCAATTAAGCAGGAAGATAAGGTCGGGTAGAGTGTCTTTGGCAGACTAGATAGGCTGAGGATGGCATGGGAGCAAGGAAGAGCCTAGCTTATTTCAGGAGGACTAAGGAGATGGAGAGGCTCCTCCAGAGAACAGAATCAGATGTTGGCAGAGGAAAATGAAGAGGTAAGCAGCAAACACACTGCGAAAGATATTTTATTCTGGCTGCATTCTCGAGGCTCAAGGCAGAGAATCTTGTTAAGAGTTAATTGACAAAGTCCAGTCAAAATACAATGAGAACTTGATTAAAAACAGTGGGATTCGGTTGGAGTCATTTTGAATTTCAAGTGTCTCAGAAACATTCACTTGTAGACGTTTAAAAGGGAATAAGATATTTGAGTCTAGAGGGAGAGGTCATACATATAATTACTGATTCTCGGGCATCATATTTGGAAGTTGAAGCAGTGAAAACAAGAGTGATCACTGAAGAGATCATGTGTTCCACAGAACAGCATTTGTATCACCTTGCAGCTTGTTAGAAATGCAGGATCTCAGGCCCTACCCAAGACTTACTGAATGAGAATTTTCATTTTACTTGAATCTCAGATGATATCTATGCACATTAATGTTTAAAAGTCTGCTGCATATGTTAGGGTCCACCAGCATCTTGCCATTGCATGGGCCATGGGTCGTCCTTCGAAAATAATTGGGCAGACCCGGACAAATGTAAGGTAAGTACCCAAGAAATTGCTAAAATAGTACAGGCACAACTCATTTTATTGTGCTTCCCTTTATTGAGTTTCACAAGTGTTGCATTTTTGTTGTTGTTTTTTTACAAATTGAAGGCAAGACCCTCCGCCAGCAAAAAGATCATGACTCATTGCAATATCTGCTTTATTACAGTTCTCTGGAACAGAATCTGCAATATCTCTGAGGTATGCCTATAGTTTAAACCCTAGCTGCACATTGAAAGAACCTTTATAACTTAAACATATACTGAAATGGGGATTTTACCCCTAGAGATTCTGATTTATTTGTTCTGGGGTGAGGCCCAGGCATTAATATTTTAAAAGTTCCCCAGGTGATTCTAATGGGTAGCTGTGGAAAAGAATCATGTGCTAAGAAGTCTTAAGGGGAAGCAGAAGTCTAAATTCAATAAAATATAATAGGATTGTTTAAATAATGAGGGCATGAATATATTAATAATAGAATCCTTTGTTGCTGTGCAGCAGGATGGTGTGAAGGTAATTTCTGGAAAGTATTGATGACATATAAAATGGCATATTCTTTAGGAAAACTTTGAGTTCTTATTAAGCTCTTAATTTGCAAGAGTTTCAATTAACTTAGAAAACTTATACAATAATTTTTTTAAAGTTAGCAGAGATAGGATAACTTGTGTTATGTTAAAGTGGTTGAGGGGAGAGAGAAGGAGCAAGAAGTCAGGAGAAGGGAGAGATTTTTCTCTTAGTGATAAAAAGCTGTATGCCTTAATTTGCTAAACCTTGAAACGGTGGCATTTTGTAAGACAGAAAGACTGTGTAGGTGTAAGTAGAATGTCAAGGATGAGTCAAAGATTAATACCTAAATTATAGAGTATGATGGAAATTTTATGCCTCTGCCTTTGAAATCAAGTTGGAGAGAAGGAAGTATTGACTGATTTTAAAGTACTACTGATATTGGGTTATCATTTAATCAGATAAATAATACCTGATTCCAAGAATGGAGAAAAATAAGTCATGTATTTTAAAATAGTTCTGCAAATTTTCTCATGCATATAGCTTATTTATTGGCAGAGTAGCTCCAACTATGTAAAAAGAGATCTCAAAATGTGTTATGCACTAATCCTAAAAACATTTTTCCAAATGCTCAGATCATGTTACAGTTAAAGTGTTGAGGTAATCTCAAAAGTGACCTACCAGCAGAACAATTTTTTACAAAATGTTTATAGAATGTCTGTATTTTTGTATTCAATAGCTGCCAGTTAAATTCTCCAAACCACCCTGGGTGAAAGAACTGCAAGACACTCTCTCTGTCCTTGAGGAGCTTAAACATTTGTTCAATAAAAACGATTAGAGTTGTGCATCTAAGGAAAATACTTTTTCATGATACAGTAAAATTGCACTTAAAATTGAGAAAATCTATAAAATAACAAAGCTCAGGGTTTTAAAAATTGAATGACAGAAATAATACTTTCAGTGATATGGGAATGCAAAATAGCTACAGATGGTTTAATAGCTGGTGCAACATTTTAAAGAAATTATTATATCAGCTTAAAGACACAGAATACTGGCTTGAGATGTTGTAAATAAACCACAGTTCTCCTTAACTTAGAACATGGGCATAATTATCTTCTCACTCGAATTCTTGAAATAGGGTGGGTAAAATATTGTTGCTTTTCTTACCTGAACATATTAATTTTGCAAAGAAGATGTAAAGGAGCCTTTTCTTCAATACCCATCCTCACCCACACTACCCCTACACACATACCCTGTCTGTTCCCTGGTGTTTTGTGATGGTGACTACTATTAGAAGTAAATAGGCTATTGCAGATTGGAGGAAGTTGAATGTATGGTAGACTATTTGTACGTACTATGTGCTCCACTTTCCAATAAAACCATTTCATTTCATTCTCATTTTGGCTAGTATTATACAACTTTGACAAACTGAAAAAAATTGAAGCTCAAAGAGATGAAGTTATTTACCTAAACTCACACAAAGGAGAATTTTTTAAACTAAATTCCCTACAAGACATGATATCTGTTCCCTGGGTTGTAGAACATCACTCCAAGTTTGAAAATGCAATAGCGTGAATGTACTTTCAAGAGAACCCAGATGTAGTTCAGGGTTCCCACTTTAGCAACTTTCTTTGGGTCTCTAATCTCAAAGTTTAGGAGTTTAACATGTGGCCCCTAATTCAGATTCTGGCTCAACCATTTACTAGCTCTGTGACCTTGAGTAGATTAACTAATATTTCTTATTAGATCTCTTTTCCTCTTTTATGAAAACAATTAATACTAGTTCCTACCTCATATGGATATTGTAGAAATTAAATGGGTAATTCATATGAAGTGCTTAGAACAGTAGCCAGCATTTGGCAAGTAATGTTAGCTGTTATTATCTCCATAACTCTCAAATTTTGATCTCCAAGCCAACTAGCTCTTCTAAGCTGCAGACTGATAAATCCTTCTGGTGCTGCTGGTGAGGATGCTCTCCTAAATGACCTCTTAAACTCACCAAATAGCAATCACCTTTGACATAAGATAATACAAAGAGTTTGACACAGTAAGTGGTGAATAAATACTGAATACATTTTAGCTATTATTATAATGTATTTCCAAATTATTCTTTTTCTTTCACTTCTTTTCTGTAAATAGAGCATCATCATTCAGGGAATCTCACTCAGTAGGCTGGGAGTCATTTTAAATCTTTGTATTTTCTCTATCTAGCAAGATCCAGCCAGTCACTAAATCCAATTTTTCCTCCTCTTAATTATCTTGTATAACTTCTATTCCCACTGCCATATATATATATTTTTTGCTTCAGTTATTTGAACAGGTGTTTAATGGTCTCTGGGATCCAAGGCATGCCCCCTCAACCCACTTCCCTCAATGATGCTAGAATAAATCCTTGAAATTCAAACTGAGTCATTCACTTGCGTGAAATCCTTCACTAACACCTCCAAGATATGTCTCTCACTCCTTTCTTGCCATGGTGAACAAAATCACCTCCTGCTCAAGCTTCATCTCTCAGATGTGCCAGATGTTGTGTGTAGCTGCATGATCTTCTCCTGAAATTTCCTTTACACTCTTATTCCTAAGGGCCATTGCAAATGTTGTTATTCAAACCTAGAATTGGCCTTCCTCAACTCTGTAAAGAAATATTTTCATCCAAAAGATTGGGAAACACAATGATTATTTGAATAGATTTTTAGGATTTCAAGTATATTAAATCAAATTCAATACAATGACTCTTTTGGGGAGCCAAAGATTTGCCAATAACTGGGTGTACAAAATTCACATAAGAGAAGCTTTGCAAAGTTGTTAGGGTAGAAATTGTTATCGCTAAGAGCTTTCTGAGAGAAACTAGTATAATCCTTTGGATGCTGAGAAAACTATAATCAGACAAAACCTTTCTCAAGGGATTACAAATCTAAAACAAAACAAAACTTCCAGCATTACGAGTGCCACGACCATGGAAAGGGCAATAGATTCATATATAATTGAAATGTGTCAGTCTCTCCTTATTGCCTAGGAGTCTTGCAGGACCTGATGGTAGTTTTATCACGGCTCACTGGTGTTGATTCAAATTACACCAGCCTCTATACACCACCATCCAGTGGTAACTGAATTTGATTCTGAAAAAGACTTAGGAAAACTGACATTTAACATATCAACTGAAAAAAAAAGAAAGAAAAATTGTTTAAAAGTTCAGATTGGGATGATTTATCAATAATTCCAAGAAAGAGAAGTAGGAAGGTTCTAAGCATTCCAGTAGGTGGTTAAGGTAAATATTTTGCATGCTACAATTTGATAACAGATAATCTTTGCTGGGTCAATCTGACTGTCTTTTATACACAGCTTGTAAATGTAAACTGCAGTCATTCAAAATGTGTTTCCTCTTAAAATTGCCTACCTTAAACAGCTCTAAATTGAAGAGTTAGTCTAAAACCTCCCAAACTAGGAGATTTTGGCTCTGTGTAGCAACAGTAATCTTTGGTGACTCCTTTCGTCAGGATATAGTTCACACTCCCTAGTATGATATATAGGACCTCCAGATTTTTCCTTTCAGCAGTTGTCCTACATCATCTCATCTCTACAACCATCGTCCCCTCTAATCAGACCAAAATTGCTGGTTTTGAAAGGCATTTTGCTTTCTCTTGCCTTTTTGCCTTCGTACGTGGTCTTCCTTCTGCCCAGTGTACTCTTCTCTCCTTGTATAAGTCTCTTTTATCCTTCAGTACTCTTACACTAATTCCTAAAGATTGTGAGTTAACAGCTTGCTTATGTTTCTCTCTCTGATATTCCCATAATAAGTCCACGTTTCTGTTGTTTATATCCATTGTATTTAATGGTGATGAAGAAAAAGATGATGATGATAGCAAGTATTTCATTCTAGGCTGTGAGCTTTTTGAGATAAGGAATATTTCACTTTTTTCTTTATCTTCAGTTTCTAACATGGCCTTGAACATAATAACTACCAATAGAATAAATGAGTAAAGTATTACAGTATATATTTGCCTTTTAAATGGCTTGTAGTAAGAACCGTATATAAGTGCTCACTTCACCAGCACATATACTGGAATTGAAGCAATACAGAAGATTAGCATGGCTCCTGAGCAAAGATGACACACAAATTCGTGAAGTGTTCCATATATATATATTTTTTAAAAGAACTGTCTATAACATGTGTGGTTGGCTTTCAGGTATGGTTCAATATTAATGGTCAGAGGTCCAAATGTACCTTACAGCACGTCTGACATATAATCAGTTATCTGTTGTATGTAATTTATGCTTGACTTCAGTGTTTCAGTTAACCTCACATCATCTTCCTTCCTTCGAGCCCATTCCTAGTGGATAAAATGAACTGTATAAGATGAAAATATCATCATTTTTGCTTTGACATCTGAGTTGCTATAATATTGATTCATTCCAACTTGAAAATCCATATCCGAAAAGATATTTGCATACTGATATTCATAGCAACATTATTCACAGTGGCCAAGATGCAAAAGCAACTGAAGTGTCCCACAACAGATGATAGGATAAAAAGGCTGTGGTACATATATTCAATGGAATATTACTCAGCCATAAGAAGAGATGAAATACTGCCATTTGTGACAATGCGGGTGGACCTTGAGATAATTGTGCTAAGCGAAATAAGCCAGACATAAAAAGTTGAAAACCACATGATATCACTTATATGGGGGATATAAACCTAAAAGCAACAAATGAACAGGACAAACAAACAGAAACTCATGGACATGGACTATAGACCAGTGATTACCAGAAGGTGGGGGTGCAGAGAGGTAGATGGAGTAAAATGTATGGTGATAGAAAGAAATCTAGCTATAGGTGGTGAACACACAATGCAATGTGTATGTGTGTGTGTGTGTGTGTGTGTGTGTGTGTGTATAACCAATGTCGCCATAATAAAAAATTTTTAAATTAAAAAAAAAGAAAATAGAATATTGATTTATTCCTCATTCCCCATTCATTCATATATATTTATTAAGCAATTACTATGTGATGGAACCAATAAAATCAATTGTACTCCTACTACGAGTTGTGTTACACTTTGTAATGTGCTGTTATATTATAGTTATGGGTGAATATGGTTGCTTTTGCTTCCTGGTTACAGTTCCTGAAACAGAAATTCCACATATGTTAATTGAATAATCAAATTGATGAATATGTGATCCAATGACTTAATTTATTTATCCGGTGACTATTTAAATTTAATAAGTTTAAATTCCAGACTTACCAAACAGAATAAGTGGCTTAGGTGTATTTTCCAGTTCAAATGCTCTCTGTTTACTCTTTCTTTAGGGTTATAAGATGCTATGATTAGGTCAATAGTTTTCAAATATATATTTAAAGTACTAGAACTTTATTTTCAAAGTAGTCAAAAATATAGAATGGTATATACAAAAAAGTAAAATAAATATGATATTTAATCTTATTGTTCAAAAGCATTTTTTATATCAATGTTGAACATATAACCTCCAGATTCACAGTTTTACAAAACACTAGATACACCATTTACACAGAATTCAATGTGAACTATGCCCCTAGAGTTGTCCAATGTGGCAGCTCTTACTGCCTTATGGTCTTTTTAATATGTATATCTATGTATATTTTATTATCTTTATTAACATAGAATCCTGCTTTCCTAATTTATGTTATTAATATTTTCCATATTGTTAAACTCATTTTTACTAGTTACCTCTTTTTACTTATCAGTGTTTCGTACACAAAATATAGACTCACATAGCGTTTGTAAAGCCCTGAAGAGATGAGTTCAGGCTTTCTGTTAGTTTCGTGTGCCTCCCAACAGGAAACTGATGAAGAGAGTATTTCATATAATATCAAGGTCCTATCAAAACGGTCCTGGTTCCCACAAACCACGCCATATTCATCTGTGGAGAGAGATTTCTGAGGGTGGGAGGCATGAAATAACATAAAGTCTTACAGAATTAATTGCCAACAACAGCCATTATTAGTTACATTTTGGTTAATATAATTCTTTTAAAAAAGAATATAGCTAAAAGCCAAAGACCTAGTGATACTAAGAATTTATCATAAGGAACTAATTCAACAATAGCAAAAATATATGCTAATGATTGTCATTGCTACATTATTTATGAGGCTAATACCATTTTTTCTATTTATATCTTAATTTTATTCTATATAACAAAACAAATTCCACATGGACTTTAAAATTTAATGTAAAAAAGAAACCATTAAAAACAAGAGAAAATTTTATGTGAATAATTAATAAATATTTAGGTGGGGAAAGCTTTTGATACATCAAAACAGAAATAATAACATGATGATACTTGAATATATAAAAATAAAAACTTCTATAATTAAGAAACATCATAAATAGAATAAGACAAAGTACTTACTATACAAGATCAGTTATAATTCAATAGAAAAATTGGCAAAAGTTATGCAACAAACAGGAATATTAACTCATAAACATGGAGAGATATTGAAACTTAGTTCCCAGAAGTGAATATTTAACCAATGGAAAGCTCTGCAATATGAGTCTTTCTCTTTTCAGTGACTATCTTAGTTTAAACAGTCGTGTTTAAACCCATTTGTCTTTAGCCTATGGCAAGTAGAAATTTATTTGTCCCTATAAGTTTTCCTGTGTTTTGTTACCTCCTTCTCCATCTCTCCACCGGTATTGTACATAGCAGTGCAGCGATGCCTCTCCATCCACAGTCTGGCACTCCACCATTTCTGGGAGCTCGAGGTCCAACTGTGTGGGGCCAACTTTCTTGTTTCTAGTAGTAGATGTCACTTGTCAAACTTTTTGAGTAATCTCATTAGAGGATTGGAAATAAGAGGGGCTCAGGGACTGCCACCCAAGCCAGATTCCTTTGATCTGACATAACTTATCAAAAAAAAGATATTGAAAAATATTGATGTATATACTATTATAACTATAGGGAAAATATCTTGATATGAAGAACACTATATTAAAAAAGGAAAAAAGCTCTGCTGCAATGATGGAGTTATTTATAGATTGCTGTAAAATATATTTTTAAGCTTCTTTTTAACTTTTAATAGAAAGTAAGAAACTTATTCACAGTTGTAGCATCACATAATAAACGAGAATTTCCAAGAAGAGAGATGTAGCCTGCTTCTTGATTTCACTAAGTGCCCTCCCCTCCCCATGTCTCATTGAAACCTAAACAATCTTTGTAGAAATTTAAAAGAAAAAAGAAAAAAATAAGTGAAAATTCTCCTTGGAGGGAAAGGTAATGAAAGACTCAACCATCCTGATTCAATCAATTTTTCTTAGACATTGTAAGTCATAAAGTTAAGTTTATTAAAAAAAAAAAAAACACTTTAAAAAGTATTGAGACTACAGGAAGAGAGTGATAAACTATTGGTGAGGGCTTTATTTCATTTTTTATTTTATATTTTACTTTGTATGTCCCATAAGTAGAAGAAAATATTTTTAACTTGTGAATGATTTTATGTTTGAAATTTTAAAAGGTAAATGTGAGTCATTTACTTGTTAATTCTATAAGTAACCTTACTAAATTGTGCTTCTCTACACTTTCAGTTAATAGCTGAAAGGGGACACACATAGTTTTTTTTCACATTTATTTCTCTCAAAAGAATTTCTTCATAGACATAACAGCAATTCTTTGAACAATAGTACAATTATTGTATTCACTAGAGAGAAGTCCACTCTATTTTCCTTTTAGAAAGATCCACAAAGTAAGCAATTTTGAAAACATTAATCTAGACCCTCACCTGGGAAGGATCTACTGGAGTTTCTTTATCTTATAGATTCCACAGTGAACCTACACATTTGTTTTAGTAAAAATTTTTGAGAGAAACAAGACTTTCAGTCAATAAAATTTCTAATTTCCAGTTATACAAATAGGGTTGTACTTTATTTGAATGCGTAAACACTCTTTTATTTTTTAAGAGTTTCTGATAACCTTATATTCTCCCATGTGTAAAAAACACTACATCTAAACTTTGTACCTGAATAGTCTTGCCATTTTAAAGGCAAAGATATCTCTGGAGGCCAATTTTTATTTATTTTTAAGTATTTATAGTGAATCTTACAATTGATCAAACCGTTGCTCTGACAAGCTGAAGAGAGGTAATGGTGAAAATCTGAGCCATAAAAAGGAAGAAAAACCCCACTTTTCAATGAAAGTATGCATCTATCCTGGCTATTAGTCTCTTTGGGAGCATTTTAAAAGAAAACTATGAAATAATGTTGTTCTATACTTATACAGATGGGTTTATAACTTGAATATTTCACTACTTGTAGTATTTCATCTTTCCACAAATTGGTTTTAAATTTAAGCAATGGCTAGGTAAGGCAAATATGAGCAATTTTCAGGTAAAGCACATTTTATGCCTTAGTTGAAAAATAACTGGATTGAGGGAAAATCATAAACAGGACCAGGACAGGGCATCCTAGCTTGGGCATTAATGGAGGGTAACTGCTTTACTTTCTCTCCAGTAACAATGAGAGTGAGACTCTCCCACATGATTCGCTGTCTACTTGTCTTTCTCCCAATCTGTTTCTTCCATATACACAGGAGTGGGCTTTTGCTGCGTGCTCACACAGTCAGCCTAAAACCTTTCTTTGCATACCCAAAGATTCAATAACGTACTGTACAGGTAATGGACCATCTCCTCCAGGCTCATGCTTTCTCTTCATCAATTTTCAAAATTAGAAGAGAGTAATATCAAAATTTTGTACTGTGTACTTGAAACTAATAAAATAAAATTTTTAAAAAAGATTTATTTCCTTGCTAATATTATAAAAATCAATCTTTTCTTCCTTTCACTAAACCAACACAGAAAATGGATCATCTCAAAACCATCTTTCCCTCTTTTCCACTGTTTGCAAAGGATGAAGTGTCCCTTTTCCATCCTAAGTCTCTTCCTTCTGCAAGTGCTCTAAATACTATTTCCTTTCCTCAGTAACCTCAATCTGTCAGTCATCTCTCCTCTCTCCTCTAACTTCTATTTTGATGTAATTTCAAACTTATAGAATTGTTGCAGGAATACTACAAGAAAATCCACATACTTTGTATCCAGATTTGCCAGTTGTTTACATTTTCCCCTATTTGCTACCACCCTACCCCCACCACAAGGAATCATTTCAGATACAGGGGAGGGGCAACATACTTCTTACCTCCTAAATACTTCAGGGTGTATTTCCTAAGAACAATGACACTCTCCAACATAACCACAGTGCAGTGATCAAAATCATAAAGTCTGACATTGATAACAATACTATTATTTAATCCATGATCTGGATTAATTTTTCTAATAATGAATGTCTTTTATAGCTATTTTCTTTTCCCATTCTATGATCTAATGCCAGATGATTCTTCCATTTGTCATGTCTCTTTAGTTTCTTTAATCTGGCATAGTTCCTCACACATGTTTTATATTTCTTGACCTTGACAATTTTATAATATAAACATAAATTAATTTTTAGAGTGTCCTTTAATTTGGGTTTGTTTGTTATTACCCCGTGAGTAGAATTGAGATTTCTTATTTTCACGGGAATATAACATGATGTGGTGTCTTTTTCAGTGCATTTTATCAGGAGGTTCATGATGTCAATTTGTCCTGATATTGGTAATATTTACTTGATTAAGGTGGTGTCTTCCACATATCTCTACTGTAAAGTTATTTTTCCATTTGTAATTAGTAAGTTATTTGTGGGGAGATAATGTCAGTATCCTGTTCTTCATCAACATTTTACTTATAAATTTTAGCATCCTAACATTGTCTATTTTCTAGCTCTATCATTCCTTCCATTTTTATTAGTTGACATTTTACTTAAAGAAAGAAATTTGCTTTCTCCTCCTTAATAAATTAATCCAATTACTATAGACTTATGGCTTTTACTTTTTAAAATGGGTTATCTAATTTTATTATGATCTATTTTAATATTCAAATTTTCAAGATTTAATCAATGGCAGTTTCTCACTATATCTTTAACCTCTCTCTCCTGGGTGCTTTCCACCAATATTTAAACATTTTTATCTCTCCTTTCTAGACATACCCCCTCTATCTATTGTCATATCTCTAATTTCTCCTTTAAAGTTGTATTTCTTGAAAGCATTATGTATATTTGCTTTTCTCATTCCTTCCTTCCTCATTCACTCTTCACCCTACTTCAGCCTATTGGGTATCTATATCGCTCTACCAAAACTGTCTCAATAAGGTAAAAAATGACTTCCCTGTCACTAAATTAAGAGAATTTAGAAATATTTATTTTTGACAACTACTCCTCCCCTCTATTAACCTCTTCATTGTAAAATAAAACAGTTGCAGAAGATCGCAGAGAAAGTGTATAGTGAATGATTATAAGTTGAACACTCTGGTAAACATCACTCAGGTCGAAAACAGAACTATACCTGCCACCTCAGAAGCACTTCTGTCCTTAAGTAAACTCTGTTATGACTTTTACACTAGTCATTTCCTCGCATTTGTTTTTTCTCTCATGTGTATATCCCTAGATACTATAGCTTAGTCTCCTCACTTAAAAATATTTGATACAGCATTTAAATCTCTTATCTAATTTCCTCTTCTATTATATTCTTTTCCTTATAATTTGACTGTAAAAGAATCCTGGCCATTTTGCTGTAGATTTTCCCATAATCTGAATTTTGAGCCTGGACATTTGATTTGAACTGGTTGATTTCTTTGACAAGACTATAGGTGGTAGTATTTTCTTTTTTCAGGAGGCACATTATGTCTGGTTGTTTATCTTTTTGTGTTGTTAATAGCATTTGATTCTCAATGCCTAGAGCTGTTAAATCATAAAAGCTTGCAAAAGGGTGATATTCAAATCTATTTTTTGAACTTATTAGTTGAAAACCTTTTATTCACAGTGACCAAGACATGGAAACAACTGAAATGCCCTTGGGTAGATGATTAGATTAAAAAATGCACTACATATATACAATGGAATATTACTCAGCCATAAGAAAAGATGAAACACTGCCATTTGTGCAGCATGGATGGATCTTGAGGTTATCATGCTAAGCAAAATAAGTCAGACAGAAAAAGTTGAAAATATATGACTTCACTCATATGTAGAATACAAAACTAAAAGTAACAAATGAACAAGACAAACAGATACAGACACAGACAACAGTTTAGTGGTTACCAGAAGGAAGTGAGAAGAGGGGAAGGGGGAGGGTAAAGTGGGTCAAATATGATGACTGAAGGAAATCCAACTTTGGAAAGTGAACATACAATGCAATATAAATATGACGTATTATTGAACCTATTGAAGCCTATATAATTTTATTTACCAATGCTACCCCAATAGATTTATTTAAAAATCCATATGAAATAAAACAGAATTAAGGGGAAAAAAAACATTTATAGAGACACTTTCTCTCAGCAACTATTTGGTTAATTATGGAAAAGCTGGGTAAATTCTTGTTTCATATTCTTTATGTTTTCAAGAAAATGACTCCGTTCTGTATCATTTTCAGAAGATAACCAATTATTTTTTTAAAAATATTATGAACTCATAGATTTAAACATATTTAATGATTTCCAATCTATAGCAAATCTTATCTTTATTGAAGATCAAACTACTTAACCTTTGTCAGTGGGGAGCCTCTTCAAGTTAGATTCCTAGTCTTTTTGACATGACCCTTAGTCTTCAGAGTTTTTTATTGCTATCAGTTTGTCAATGTATTCTAGGATCATCTTGTACATTTCCTGCCCTAACCTGTAGCTAGCATTTTTCCAACAAGCCCTCTTCTTTTGGAAACAATATTTCAAGACTATAATCTGAGTGCTACAAACTTACTCTCTCACTCTCTCTCTCTCTCCTCTCACTATATATACTGTAATCTGTATTTCTTTTCTTCTATAACAAGAATCCTGATTTATAAGGACACAGGAGGTGAATTAGAATCAGCATATTCCATGATTGCTCATTTGTTTTATCTAAGTGGTTCTCATCCAGGGGTGATTTTCCTCCCTCAGGGAACAAATGTCAATATTTGGAGACATTTTGGGTTGTCATTTTGGAGGGGGCTGGGCATTGTTGCTACTAGTATCTAGGAGGTAGGGGCCAGGGATACTGCTAAACCCTAAAGGCAAAGGACCAGCCCTCACAAATAATTTGGTCCAAAATGTTAATAGTGCCGAGATTAAGAAACTCTACTATTCCATAGTACACACACACAATAGCCTCAGAAAAATACTAATGCTATTGTCATCAATTATAATCACTAAGCAATTAAAAATTTTGTTTACATATGCAAATCCCCTCACACACACAACAAAATGACTGTACCATATCTACATTGTTAATCATATGCTATTATGTACCAAACTCTCTGTTTAACTCCCTTTAGGTCTTAGTTCTACAAGTTGCTATATATTTAATGCCCATCACCTTTGTTCATATCAGTGTTTCTCTAGCCATTTGATTGTTCAAAGCTTACTCTCTAGTAGATTCTTTTGGAAGGGATCATAGAAACATTATTTCCTTAGCTCTTTCCTGGTGAGAACAAATTTTTCTATTCCCTTTGTACTTGATGGTCTGTTTTGCTGAACATAAAATTCTTAGTTCACAATCACTTTCTTTGAATATCTCAAGTATTTTACTCCATATTCATCTGGTACAAAGCTTTGTGGTCAAAAAGTCTGATGATTAATTACTTTCCTTTCCCTTAGAATTCTCTATAAAGTTCAACAATTTTTCTAGACTATGTCTCACTGTTGGTTGTTTTGTGTCTATGTTCTCAAATACTCTTGTGCTCTTTCCATACGTAGTCTTGAATCTTTTTTTTTTTTTTTTTAATTTTAGAAATACTATCTTGAATTTTAGTTGAGTATTTGTTATTTTTCCCTTGCTTTTGGTTTCCTTTTTCTTCTTTGGAATTAACTGTGTATTGGATCACCTTTGTCTATCTTTGGCATTTGTCACTTTCTCTTGAGTTCTTTTTAAAATGTCTTTCTTTTTGAATTAAAAAATTCTACCTCTTTTACTTTATATTTCTCTTCAAGCATTACCTATGGTGTTTATTTACTCTTTTGTTTCTTCTGGTCCTCGTGTCTAAAATAACTTGTGTTTTCTTTTATGTTTAATTTTTTGAGTTCTGTCAACTCATATGAGGATGTTTCTCTTTCTGATATATGTTTATCTTTCTTTTTTTAAAAAATTTATTATTATTTATGCCTACAGCACCTGGGCTTCCTAGGTGGTCTCCCATCCAAGTACTAACCAAGCCCGACCCTGCTTAGCTTCTGAGATCAGATGGGATCGGGCTTGTTCAGGGTGGCATGGCCGTAGACCATGGACCATGGCTCCACTGGAGCGCGAACCCAGGACCTTCTGCGTGTAAAGCAGATGTGCTAACCGCTACACTGTGGAACCACCTCCTGTTTATCTTTTATATCTAGTGTAATTTTCATAATTTTAATCTCATTTTATGTATATAACCATTTTGATCAACTTTTGAACATATCTTTTGGCATGCTTTTATTCTCTATAGGATGTTATTCTTATTCTCCCTTATCTTATAAAAAACTTTCTAAAAAATTAGAACTTGATAATTTTCTGTTGCTCATTTTATGGCAATTTAATTTTTCTAAATTTTTAGAAGGGGGCTTGGATCTGATAACTTTTCTGATTTTATAGAACTTCTCTATCATTCTCACCTGGTATTAAAAAATTTCAGTGGCTTGTTTTCTAGTATTTTCTGTTTATGTTTCCGCTCTACTACTTTGAGCTAGACATCTCATATGCTCAATTTTGATGTTGCTTCTCTAATGTGGGTCCCTCTGCTATGAGAATCTCTGAAGTTTCAGATTCAAGAGTTCTAGGGGCTAGGCTGCTCCAGCTCCTTGAGATCTTCTTACTGTGGGTGTCTCTATTTTAGAAATGAAGTGTCTCTGAGTGAGGAAACCCCTGACCTTTTCAGCTGCTATTCTCAAATTGGCCCACTGTACTTCCCAGTGAATTCCTGTTGTCTATATTGGGGTTCTTCTATTCTCAGCTCTGCCGGATGCTCTGTTGCTTCCATCTGCTTTCTCTCACACAGATGCTGAAACCATGTGGATTTTGTGACTGTTAATGATTTGTTGTCATTCCCTTGTATTTTGGGGTTCTTGAGGATATCTCATCACTGAATCTTGTTCTATACCCTTTGCTATTTAGTTTCTCTAGCTCTTTTTTATGTGAGGAATTTAGAAAGGTCCTAAAGCTTTTCTGCTGTGTTCCCAGCTACCATCTTCTAGTCACTCTTGAAACACTCTATTACCTCGGTTTTTATTCCAGCAATTTTTTCTCACTTCTCTTCTACCTCTCTTACCATAGCTCTTCAGTTTTCTAGGCTCCTCTTTCTACCAGTTCCTTAAGTGTAGGGTTTTTTTTTTTTTTATAGCCCCTTGCTCTCCTAACTCCATGGACTCCCCATGATCCTTCTAGAAGTTTGCATATAATTTCATAGCTTTCATTGCTGCCCATATTCCGCTAACTCCAAAATCTCTGTTTTCAGAGTCTCAGATGTATATATCTAATTGCCTACTAGATAGTCCCATTTGATGTCTTTCTGGCCCTTCAAATTCAATGTATTCAGAACTGAATTAATCATATCACTCCACAAAGAACCTCCTCCTCCTTGTTTTCTATGTCAGTAACAAGCATCATATTCATCAATTTGTTCAAGCCATAAATCTCTTGCTTCCTCTTTCTTATTCTAAATCAATTAGTCCTTACAGTTATCCCCTAAACATTTCTCAATTAATCAGTTTCTCTATCTTTCATCCTTTACCCTAACACAGACCATCATCATGTATTATTACCTGGAATACTGCAGTATTGTCTCAAGTGATATCCTGCCCTCCAGAATTGCCCTTAGTGACATGAATTGGAGTTGTGGTGGGTAAGGTAGAATCACTTCTTCTTTTTACTCCCTTTTCTCCCTCTTACTCTTGTCCTCTGGGACCTAGGACTAGATTAGGGGTTGCAAAGAAGTCTAATAAGCAGGTGGAGCTGGGGTCCTGTAGGATTATGTCACTGAAACTGAGGGTCCCTATGACTTTGATTAAGTTAGTTTTAAATCCTAGCTCTAGAAATCATCTCTCTCTCTCTCTCTCTCTCTCTCTCTCTCTCTCTCTCTCTCTCTCTCTCTCCACACACACACACACACACCCCTCAGAGATTTAGCTTCTCTCTCCAACCCCCATAATCAGCAATCTCCGAGGCAGCAGAAAACAATAGAGACTGATGATCATAGGGCCTGGACCTCTGGCAGGCTAAAGATGACATCTTGACCCATTATGTTTCAGTTCCTGAGCCCTAAGGTGGAATGACCCCCTGGCTACTTTCCCATGAGACCAGACTCCAGGCAATACTTCAGAAGTGTCCTCAAGACCTGAAGAAATAATTCATTACTCTTACCTCACCTCCGATCAATCAGCTCTCAGCACAGCCCCAAACACCCTAACCCACGGTGTCCTGTGATTTTGCCCTATATAATCTGTAACCTACATGCCTTGGGGAGTCAGGTTTTGAGTATTGGCCCCCCATCTCTGGATTAGCTAATTCAATATTAAACTATTTCTCTTTCTGTACAGCAAACTCCTGCTCATGCATTTCTTTGGGCCAGTGTGAACAGGCAGGCCTACTTAAAAAAAAAAAAAAAAATTGAGGTTCAGGCAACATCACCAGAGGAGCATATCTAGGTAAATCAGCTGAACTCAAAAAAACCCTATCTTTGTGTTCAGAAGCTGTAGAGAAGTACAAATGGGCTATATTATATAATGGCCTAGTTGCCTCTTAAGTTGCCTCTTAAGACATAATTAAATCTGTTCAAGTACTTTAACAGATGACTAATAAGAACAGAGCAACAGCAGTAGACTTGGGGAGCTGGATGACATTCAGGTCACAAGGGCCTGGAACAAGATCAGATTACATATTTCCCATCACTAACTTTTTTTTGGATTACTTTTATTAATTTGAATTTACATTTTTTTCTGCCAGTAATCTTCACATTTTTAAGTTTTTTATAAAGGTAGTGTTATAGTTGGTTAACTATTATCCATCACTAATTCATTAACTCTATTCAGGTAATTCGACTATCATAAATTGGGGACTTTCTCTTTGAAGTTTTGCTCACGTGTGTTTTCTTCTAATTCTTGCATTTCTTCCATGTGTACCCCTACCTTGTTTGTCTTTCTCTTTCTGTTCTTGTTTTCATCTCACATTCTGCAGTTCTGCCCTCTCACCTCCGCATTCTCACTTCATATTCTTTAACTTGTATGTTTTGCTCTTCACCAATATCTCTGCCTTTTTAATTTATCTCCAAAGTATATATTCTTCTCATGTTTTAAATCTTTCACAATTCACAGTCCTTTTCCTTTCATCGCCTCCTAAATCTCTTTCTAATCTTAATTTCTATTCTCACCCCTACCTCATAACCCACTAAAGTAATCCTCTTTAGAATCTCCATAGAAGCTGTGTTCTTTGAGCACTTTATAGAAAATATGAACATTCTCACTCTTCCACTTCATTTCTGTATTTTTTTTATGGTTACTAATATTGTTTTTGTTGCTTTCTCTGGTGGGATACTCACACGAGGGTCTTTATCATGCCTGATCATTGCCCTCTAGCATTCCTG
>NW_006434369.1:8842736-8904917 GCF_000325575.1 Pteropus alecto
TTCCTGCTACTCTTATTCTTGTATGCTTGATAAAGATGGTCTTTAAAATAGGGCTAGATTTCCAATTTTACAATCAAAGGAAAAACTGTGCTCATTCTCTTAAATCTTTAGAGAATTATACTTTGTTCTATTTTCCTTACTGGTCTTCCTTCTGTACATTGTTTCTAATCTTTCTTAAATCATCCCTTGGACCAGTGCCTGAATTCATTATTGAGCATTATTTCTGGTATTATGGGTTGAAGCAAACTCTTTGTACCTAGTATTCCAATCTGGGCTGCTCAAAGTCATATGACGGCTGTGATTTGGGGTGGAAGTGAGGAGGTGTATGTGTGGGGGAGTGATCACGATTTAATGTCCGCCTGGAACACCCTTATTGGTGGGGCTGGCTCTGGTGTAGTTTGCCTGGTGACAAGTCTACACAGCTTGAGCTTGTTGTGCCAGGAGATCCTGCTGGGCACCTTGCTGCTCTTTCATGCTCTAGCAAAGAAAACAGGAGGCAATGACATTTCTTCTTAACACACAAGGACCTGAGCAAAGCGAAGAAAAAAAATCAACAATTTCAAAGTGTCCTCTCTCCCTTGACATACAAGGTACACTAGTTTTACACAGACATTTTTCTGTACTTCTTAGTCAGGTAGTATGACATAGCTATTCGGAGTTGCCACTTGCCCAGGCTGAGATCCCTGAAGTGATAGGAAGCAGGTTACCCAAAAAGTTAATTAACCTCCAGCCAATTCCCAACAGGTGAGAAAGGTAATTCTATAAACTAAATAGAAAAATTGGAGAATACATTCCTGAAACAAGAGGGTATGCAGAGCATTAAGAAAGTAAATTTAGACATAGGCGCTAATAACTGAGAAACTGACCATGCTTCCAGTGTAGACACAACCTTCCCACCTCATTCATGCTTCACGGTAGTGTTTGTCACAACACACAGAAAGCGGACAAGCGGTATCCCTGCTAGGCAGTCTAACTTGTGCCCAGAATTCACCCCAGGATGCCCAGTGATCAGAACAGGGAAAAAAGAGAATATTCCTGCTTGCCTAGTTTCTCACATAGGGTCTCAGGCTTCTTTTTAGAGTTTTAAAATTCTGAATTTCAGGGTTGATAGAATATAGTCCCAAATGACCCCTAATGTCTTGCAAATCTGGCAATTAAAAAAGAAAATCAATCTATTCTAATTTCTTCAGGTATTTATTTAACATTTCTCCCTGCCTTTTTCAATATTGAATGAGATCCAAATGTATATTATGAATGATGGTCAGAAAAAGCTGGGCTGAAGTGGAGAAAATGACTTTAACATTGAACATCAGTTAGAGTGAGAGCATCTGTAAACCTGTCTTTAAATAGTTTATTGAAGGAAGTCTAGTGTAGGAAAAGTGAGGCAAAGGACATGAGAAAACAGTAAACACAGTGGAGACTAGGATATGGACTGAAAAGCCTGTGTTTTCCTTAATTGTCTCTTTGCCTAGTTTTCATGGAAAACTCTTTACGGGAAATGCCTTAGCAGAGAAACATGGCCATTGGCCTGAGGATTTGGCTCTATAGCAATGCTGACTGAAGAAAACTTAAAATGCACACATGGCTGGCCTATTTTCATCAATTTTGTTAGACAGTTGCTTAACCATCCACATCAGTTTGCCTGCTTGATTCATCTTAAGAGCACTTGCTACTGGCCATGTTCCATTATCTGAGGGATGAGCTCTAATTGTGCTCAGGCGGGGCTACAGGAGATTTGCAGGCATGACATTTTAAGCTATGCAAAGCTGATTTTGTATAAATTCCCAATTTTTCTGGTCCTCCTCTATCATCCACTTGCTCTTCATTCTTCACCAACTAAGCTTCTTAAAATAATTGACTTTGTTTATCTCCACACTCCCTCACTTCACACGCATTACTCATCTCTCTGAGGTTTGGCTTCTAGCTTCCATCCCCACCACACTGACATAACGCCATATTTAGTGGATGCTTTCAGTTCTTATCAGAGTGGTCCCTATAGCACACTCCCTCACTTTAAGCCTCTACTTTCTTTGTTCCCCACATACATCTCTAAATGTTTTATCTCTATGTCCTATGGGAGGTATTTTGTTTATCCCATTACAGCTGGTTTTAGCTTCGGCCCAATGGTTTTCTCATCTCATCTCTGTATGATAATACCCATTTTCATACACACAGCCACCTCCTAGATGCTGTTGAATCTCATATGAGTCTAGCACAGAATTTTCTCATGAAATTCAGATGTTTACCTAACTGATGATGGGCCTAATGACCTAAGCTTCACCTAAGTGATAACTCCACTACAGTTACATGCAACTGGTCTAATATTTGCATCGTCATCTTCTTTGGCTCCTTATATTCTCTCTGTGTTGACAATATCTCCTAGGCAACAAAACATGGGAGCATCCTTGACTCTTCCATCCCACTTAATCTCCCACAGAAAATAAATCTCCAAACCCAATTGATTTTTTTACTTTATAGTTATTTCTTTGAACCATCATGTCCTCTCTTATCTTACAAGCCCTATCCTAGAACAGATGTTCTCTGGTGGAGAATATTGTACCAGCCCCCTAATCGTTTTATCAACCTTTGATATCTTTCTTCTCAAATTTATCTTTTACAGAGTCAATGTAGTGATCTATCCAAAAATTTTTTTTAAAAACTATGTAATTCCACTTGTAGAATTCTTCACTGGCTTTCCGGGACCTGCAGGACAATTTCTAAACTTCTTAACGTGGTGTGTGTGTGCCCCACTGTGATCTGGCCCTTGTCTCCCTCAAGCTTCTTCTGTATTTCATACTTGAATGACATTGAACACTTATGGTTTCTTCACACAGAGACTGCTTTTTTGCTTTTCTGCTTTTGCTCACACAACTCCTCTGCCTGGAAGGTCTTCTTCCACCATCCACTCCATTTTCATACCCTCCTCATGCTTTAAGAATGACTTCAAATTCTGCCTCCTTAGGAAGCCTTTGCAATTCTATCCCTCCTGTCCCCCAAACCCACTCTAGTGGGCTACGGGGTCTTGGGATCTCATAACTTGTCCATTTCTCTTTGTTTAAACTGATAGCACCTTGCAATGTTTATGTTTCTCTCTCCCACTAGCCTCTGAGTTTCTTGAGGTCAGAATCTATTGCCTTCATCTTTGCATGACCAAAGGCAAGGAGAGTACCTGAAGCACTCTGCTAATGATTGCTGAAACGCTGACTGAATCTGCAGAACATCTCTGGTTCTTGGTTTCACTTGGTAACTTTAAATATAGAAAAGGGGAAAGAATAGGAACGATGTAAAAGGAGAACATGTTCATAATTGTTACATTTAATTTTAAATGTGATTGCTTTAAGAGAAGCACTAACTGATGTGGCAATGCAAAGAAAGGAATTGAACATAACAGATATGGGAAATGGGCAGTAGAGGGGTCAGGAAATGCATAGAGAGCCTGTCATTTATGTGAGAACTTGAGGAGTATAGCAAGAGGTCTAGGTGGTAAAAATGGGCTCTGGAGCACCATCTGCTATGGGTCCTCTTTTGCGTGTAATAAAACAAACAACAATGACAAATGCAGTTTTTTTTTGTTTTTGTTTTCTTTAAGGCTAGCGTCTTTGCTCACTCCAGCAGAGGCAGTATATCAGCTAGTGAAGTACAAAGTTCTTATTTAGGAGTGGTACCTTGAAAGGGAATCACCATGAGAGGAGAGGGAAAGCATCCCAGGTAGAGATTCACACACTTAGATGAAAGTAAGTCCCCTCCCATTGATTGCTAGGTAGGGAAAAAGTCAACTCACTTCAAGCCATAAGCCAGCCCACCTGCCTCCCTGGGAGGTGGTCAGTGTCCCAGTACCAGTACCTGGGAACCAGCAAGAAGCCACCACCCATTAAAATACAAAATGAGTTTCTCTCCAAATATACCTATGCAGTCCTCTTACTGTCCATGGACACTGAGATAATCAGCCCCTTTGGCTTAGTTTCGTCAAGGAGGATAAGTTTTCAAAAAGCAGAAGGCTTTAGAAAGAAAGGGAAATTTTATTCTAGGTGAGGAACAGCAGAGGCCAAAGCAAGCGGAAATGTAGAGGTAATGGGCATCTAGCCTGTGGAGTGTAGAAGTAATGAGAGATACAACTGGGAAGTTACATTAAGTGAAATAGTACAATATTTGAACTCTAGAATTTTCCTCCTATGCTATGTGTACATACATGTCTGTGAATTTTCAGAGACCGTGGCTGTAAATAAAGAGTGACTGGGCAGAAGTTTAGAACTAAGACCACTACTACACTCGCACTGCTGTTGAGTCAAGTGGGGCCACTGCTACTGTCACTACTAAACAATATATGCCACAGGCTGGGCCCCTGCTGCCCCAGTACTGGCTATTGGGTGCCTCCTCTGTACTTTGCCACTGTGGTCCCTGGAAACTCAATGCAACTGTTGCCATCAATGTTTCCAGACCACCAAAACGTCCCTGTAGGTGCATCTTTTCATCTTGAGCTCCTCATTCAGTCTTGAGTGGCACATTTGATGTCTCAAGCTGTGGGTAGGTGCTGAAGCTATCCCCAAAGCAGCCTAGCGAAAAAGCATTTGCTATTTTTAGCATTCATTGATAAGTGACTGCCTCTGAGAAAACTGAGAAGGTGGGGATCTCCCAAAACACAGAAGGGAATAGGCAGCTTAAAAAAAAAAATTAAAGACTAATTCCTACATTATTATTATATCATTATTTCATTATTTTATTATTATTATTCTATCATTATTTAAGTCAAACTTTTGAAGTTGTAATCATTTCCTTGCTGAGAGTTAAAGTTAGAAATTGTAGTAATATATTGTATGAATTACATATTAACTCAATAATTTTATAAACTAATTTTGATTTTACAGTCAAGGCAGTCTCCAATCTCAGAATGAATTTAACAACAAAAAATTTTATTTTACTTAAAAATTGGTTTGGAACTCATTTTTTTTCCAAAAAAAAAAAAATATGTTTTCACATGCAATTAGTTTTCTGGGCCAGGAAACAAACATTAGTTTAACTCTAAATATATCTTCAATATATGATAAAAAGGGTTACCAGAGAGAACACGGGGAAGAGGGAGGGCGATAGGGTAAAAGGAGTCAAATATTTGACGACAGAAGGAAATCTAACTTTGAGTAGTGAACATACAATGCAATATATATGACATATTGTTGAATTGTGCACTTGCAATTTATTTGACTTTATTAATCAATGTTGTCCCAATAATTTTAATAAAAAAGAATGCTTGCTTATGTGTTAATTGCTTTTTAAATATACTTTTAACTCTCCTCTCCTTTGCAATAGCTTCTTAATTTATTTTTATGAGGTATTCCTGGGACTATATCCCTGAGTTCTTTGCATTTCCAAAATATTTGTTGTCATTATACATGGAAAACCCCTGGGTGGGTCTATCATTTTTGGGTAATACTTTCTTTCTTTGAGGATTTTTGTGCAGACCTCCACGTTTTAACATAGTAACAAAGTCTGAGACAAGTCTGATTCTTTTTCTCTTGATATTTTTACTTGCATATTAAAGGATTCTTTCCCTTTGAAGTCCCATCATATTACCAATTGTTTATCCAATGTCTGTTACTTTGAATTCCTTCCTCTACCCTCATATTATCTTCCACATTTTCTCTTCTTCTTCAGAAAGAAAAAGGATGCTAAGCCTTGGGCTGGTCCTCCAGCATCATCCACTTGCACTTCCTGTTGACCTTGCCCTTTCAGTTTTCTTCTCTCACCTGACTACCTGATCTCCCCTCCTTTGTGGGCCTGTTTTGTTTTGTTTTGTTTTGTTTTCTGAGTAATTATGCCTACATTCTCATAATTAAAAACAATATATTTTCTCTGACCCTGGTAAACCTGCAAGCTACTGCCTTTCCCCCGCTTTTTCATCACAACCAAATTCATTAAAAGAGAAACGTTTAATCACTATCTAAATAATGAGGTCTTGTGGTCATCTATCCATCAAACACCTTCAGTTCTGTTTTCACCTGTTCTCTCCTATGTGATTGCAAATTTCTTCACTATACCAGAGGTTTCTTACAGCTCAGGATTGCCCATATATCCTTGCTCCTAACACAATACTTGCTCTGTGTGTGTGTGTGTGTATGTGTGTGTGTGTGTGTGTGTAAATCTTTAAAAGTATTTATTCAAAAATCATACCTATCTCAGAATTTTCCGTGGCCGTCTTAAAATTAGGTCAGCTTAAAATTAGCTGACCTAATAGGCAAAGAATAAACAATTAGCATATGAGAAGGGGAAAAGTAATATATTGTAGAGCAAATGCCTTTTTTACTATAAAACCATCTTTCAGCATGTAAATTCATAAAATCTGTTTGAGGATATGGAAGATAACTGAAAAAAAATAAATGCAGTTAAATTAAGACCTCCAATTCTGTCCACACTATCTCTGCTTTCCTTTTTGCTTTCTTCCTCGAGGGCAAATACACTCCCAGAGTTTAGTTGTCACCTTGATCTAGGCAGATGACTCACAAAGTTATATCTCTAATCAGATGTTATACATGTACTCTAAACCTTCTTCTCTTCTTTTCTGCCTGACATCCTTATTTGGTGGGCCTAAATCTCGATAAACCAAAATTTCAACCTCAAACTCTATCTTTCTTTTGATTCTTCTGTTTTCATGACCATTTTTACTAGCCTCCTGATTACTCAAGACCCTGACTTCTTCCAACTTGTCTCAATACAATCACTTGCCAGGTTATTTTCTTCTACTTTTTTTAATAACCCTAAAATCACTTCCCTTCTTCCTAGCTCATAGATGTTATGAAACTTTAGGCCCTTATTTCTCCTTGTCTTAAATATTAAGATAGTTTCTCCCTCCATCTCTTGCCTATTCATTTTCCTAGCCATTGTATACACACTGCCGTCAGAATAATATTTTTCTCAAAAACATCCAGTAGCTCTCTATTGTAACCAAATAAAGAAATAAAAATCCCAGAAAAGAAAAGCAACAACAAAATAAAATCCTCCTTCTAGTTTCCAGGGGTTTCTGCAATATGATCTCATCTTATTTTTCTATCTGTCATTCTAAACCAAACTATATTCAGTGTTCCTGTCCCTCCCCTGGGCACAATATCAGTGCCAGGAATGTATCCTATAGTGTATTCGTCTCTCCAAATGAAATGTTATTCAGTGCTCAAGACAAATATCACCTCCTTAAACAAAGTCTTTCATGAGCCCTCACCTGGATATGACCCCTTTTCCTTTGAGCTGCCTTAGAACTTCTTCAGAAATCATCTTGTGACATTAATCTTTTCAAAGTATATTAAAGTGATTAATAAAACTGTGCTATTACCCACAGATTGCTAGTATGCTAAAACCAAGAGTTATATGTATGCCTACATCTCCCATGGTACTTATCCCAGAGTTTCATAGCAATGGTCTCAATTTTTTTTGATTGCATATTTCTGTTTTTTTTTTTTTTTTTAAATAAAGTTTTGAGCATATACCACTGTGGATTGAATTGGTCCCCCAGAAAGATATGTTGAAGTCTTAACCCCTACTACCTGTCATTGTAACCTTATTTGGAAATAGGGTCTTTGCAGATGTAATCGAGTTTTATTGAGTTCATACTGGATTAGGGTGGGTCCTAAATCCAATGGCTGGTGTCCTTACAAGGAGAGAGAGAGATTAGGAGAGACAGAGAGAGACATATACTCAGAAGGAAAAAGGCTATGTGAAGATGGAGACATATCGAAGTGACATCAGCTACCAGCCAAGGAACACCAAGGATTGCTGACAATCACTAGAAGCTAGGAAGAAGTAAGGAAGTACTCTTCCCTATGGCCTTCTTTAGGAACATGGTCCTTAAGACCCCTAGATTTTGAATTTCAAGCCTCAAGAATAAATTTCTCTTGCTTTTAACTTCTAAGCCACCTAGTTTATGGTAATTTGTTACGGCAGCTCTAGGCAACTGAAACAAACACCAATATGTATAATAATTTATTTATGCATTATATACTTGAAGTACCATACCAATATATTGTGTACATTATAAAGCATATGCAAAAGTAGATTTTTAAAAGTATAAGATAAAAATGTAAATGTTTTTATATTATATTTTTCTCTATGTTTCAATGGGCATTTATTGGGACTGTGGATATCCAAAGACTACAAGTGAATAGATGTTTAATAAATATCTTTTTAATTTAATTAATCACTTGGACTCAGATATAACTATTTTGACTTTTCATGTTGAGCTTCCTTTTGTTTTTGCTTTCTAATTTTATTGCATTATAATCAGAAAATATAATCAATATAATATTGATCTGTAGAATTTTAAGCTTTCTTTCTTGCCTAATTCATAGTCAATTACTGCAAATACTTGGTATATGTTGGCAAGAATGTGCATTTTTCATATATATATAATTCCTCACCTAGATAAAGCCCCCTTTCTTTTTTTCTTGATAATGTTCAGGTGGTTTTACAACAAACTTATGGAAGAGTATTAAAAGTTACATAAGTATTACCAAGGAGCCTTGTGCTCTCTGCTAGCCGTGTCATGAGTGCCTGTGAGGTGTTTGCAAAGTGTATGGCAGTAATGCTCTGAGTTTTTAGTTTCAAATTTCTTTTCGAGCAAGTGTTTTGTTCTTTTCAGTAAATTTCAAATTTGTCAGTGGTGCATGTGGATTACTGAAGTATTTACAAAATATTTATTTATAAAATTTTATGAATTATTACAGTAGTGTTTGCAGGTGTTTAATAAAGAACTGTATTTATAAATTTTATACTCATAAATTGTGGTGTTAAGTCTTTTTTTGTCTACATGTTCCCTCTATTTACTTCAGAGAAGGGGCTATTAAAATTTTCAGCTACAATGTGATTAATCCATATCGGTTTTCTTTTATGTATTTAAATTAAGGCTATATAGTTGAATGCAATTATATTCCAGATCAATTTGAAGCCTTTCTCAATTATCCCTCTTATAGTAAATAATATCTCTCTTTGATCTCTAAAAAATTTTTTGTCTTAAATTTTATTTTTGACATTAGAATAGCGACAATGTTCTTTTAATTCATATCTACCTGTTTTCCTATCCCCTTATTTCTGACCTTTTAATATCTTTTCATTGTAAATATGTCTCATAGATTATATTGCTGGGTTGTATTTTATTTTGTTTGTATTGTTTCTAATCCAATCTGAGACACTTTATTCTTCAATCTTAATTTATTTCATTTATATTTATTGTGAATACTTCTTTATGCCTTCTTCTTCACCATATTTTCTTATGTCTTTGATATTCTCTATTTCTACTTTTCCTTGATTAGAGTATATATTTTTTTTCTTTTCTTCTGGGACTACTATATTATATAGATATTTATATTTTCCTACTTTTCCTTGCATAGACTATACTTCTCCCTTCCTCTCTAGGACTCTTATGTTAAATACGCTGTTTTCTCTTTCTTCTTTTTTTCTTCATATTTCTTAACTTCTGTATTTTCATCTCTTTATTTCTTATTAATGCTTTCTTAGAGAGTTCCTGGATCTAATATTACAGTTTAATAATTATTTTTGGCTATACCATTCTGCTAATTAATTACCTGTTGTGTCTTTATGTAGCTATAACATTTTTATGCCTTGTCTCACCAAATGGTTCTTATTTATAATTGCTGAGAGCAGCACATGTTTGTAATATTTCTCTTTATTTCTTTGAGAATATCTATTTTGCTTATTTTAAATTCTGGTTCTCTATATTCCTTAATTCTGCTTACTTTAGCATAGGTTTTCCACATGTATTCTAACTTGTATATTGCTTGTGCTTCACAGATGTTTTCTTATTTTCTCTATGAGCGCATATCCTTTACAATCAATGAACCATATTGGCAGGTGATGTATACACACAGGGAGGGACAAATGCTTCAGCCCTAGGTCATACTTCCTCACATTAGTCAGAGAAAGGTGCCTATGCCTACATTGGAGAGCCTTTGAGGTTACATCTGAGTTACTCCACATCCAATCCCTTAGCACCTCTGCCCTAGTAGTGCTCTCTTTGAAGAGCCTCCTCACCTAGTTATAGTTATCTAGCCAAAGGTGGAAGTGGGATGGAAGAAGGAGCGAATGTATACAGCCCAGCCAGTTTATCTCACCATTTTTTATCACCTTCTCTCCCAAACCAGGATCCAGAATTTCTTTGATGTTACCCACTTCTCTACCCGACATTACGCTGGAACTATAGCTTTTCTATTTCACGGCAGTAGATAACGCAATGGAGGAAGAAAAAAAGACACAAATGAAACATGCTCCTGACTCAGTTCCCCATTCTCACCTGCTGGCTCTTTGCTGCCGCTCCTGCCACGCAAAGGAAAACAAAGACTCAGATTCTTCTTCGTTCTCAGGGATTTCTCTCTGTTTCTATGTTAGGTTCTGGGATCTATCCTCTCTCACTTCCATGTCATCTATCTCTTTGAGTTCCAGGGAAGGACTTGGCAGTCTCTGTTTCTTCTCCTTCATATATTTTTATGCCAATAACCTGACATCCCTCCTAGGAAACACCACTATATTACAATAAGTGCATCTTTCACAATCATTATTATATAATTTAGTAAAGGACTTTCACAAAAATCTCGGGTTTCTGAAAGTTGTTAAAAATGTAACAGAACTATTCTGAAGAGAATTAATATATAAATGGTCATTAAAATAAGGCTTTGCTCTTACTGCTAAGTGACATAAAGGCAGATGGCCTGCTAAAACACTTGAAAATGAGAAAAACCCCTTGAACGGTATATAAATATTAAATAGAATTGCTAATGAGCTTTAATATCTTCAACAAAGAAGCAATCAGAACTCTCTTACATCATATATAGTAGGAGAAGCATAACAAAGGTGAGTTTTCTGACAGCTCCGTTTCAAGAAAGAATAAAATACAGCACTCCCTGCCTTTATTAAGCTCGTATACCTATGTGCTTGATAGAACTAAAGAGAAAAAGCACACCTTTCATCAATTCCTCATTTTTAGAAAAGCAAAACTGCTACATTTTTAAGATCATTTAAAAAAAACTTATTTATTCTTTTAAGAAGATTGTCTTAAATAATTTCCTTTGAGAGTTACACTTTGGGCTATTTATGGATTTTTTGTTTATTATTTTGCCTCTGCTCCTTGAACTGTGAAATCAAAAAACAAGTGGAATGGAGGAAACCATTGCAAGCTAATTCAGCCAACACTGGCAGCTGTCTGTCACTGGAGCTTGTCTCCGTGAAAGAGGAAGTTATTTTTTTCCATTGCACCAGAAAAAGAGCAATGTAAGCAAGCTTGATGGCAAGGTTATCTCAGACATACTAAATTAAGGAATATATATTTGCTTTTCTTTCCAGGTTGTCCTTAGTTAGATCATTTGAAAAGAGAATGAAAGAGAAATTAAATTTTTATAATTATTTGAAGATAAAATAATTTAGAAATGTTCATTTAGTTGCTGACAAGAATAGTAATGAAATTCATTAATAATTGATTATCCTGAACGCAAAACATATTTCTCAAATATCCAGAAAAGAACAAATAATCTCAGCTTTCATTAGTAAGATTAGAGTACAATATGAACAAATCAGTATTTTCCCAAGAAATATAATAAGGTTCAAAATGCCTCTCTAGAATATAATTTTTATGCGCATTCTTTCAAATCATGTTTACTGAGTAGATATAGGTGATTTGTGAGATTAGACATTTGTTTCTTAAACAAAGTGGGTTAAAACTCCATTTAAAAGAATTTGCCCTTTTTCCACAATATTTTATTATATTTTTAAAGAATTTCATAACAAACATTTGTTTTATACACAGAGATTTCCCCACTTTCTTACATACCTATTAACCTGTTTACCTAAGATGCCACCACCGCCACAGAAAGCTCCCTCATGCTTTTTCCAGTAAATCTTGCCCCATTTTTACAAAGGCAGACTTTACGTTTTTATCCACCTTAAATTTAAAACTCACATTTAAATGCCACTTAATGACTTCTTGAAAGCTCATACCATTTTGAAGTAGTTGGAAATTTACATAATCCTTTTAATTTTTAAAAGTAATCTGTCTAACGAGTGTTCATTCTCCTTTCTGGACAAACAAATCAGAGCCTATATTCCATGGAGAATCATCAGTCTTCAAATAGAACATATCTGGGTGGCATTTAACATCAATATGGGTGAGGGAGTTCATCTCTTTGGGGGTTAGTTCTTCATTTGTAAAATGGAGATAGAAATATCAACTCTAAACTCATCTCAGGAATGTTGTTAAGGTGAGAAAGAGAAGCAGTTAAAAATTCCATAGGCATGTACAATATTCTCCTTATTAGTATCAGTCAGGAAAATTGAATTATTAATGGCATGTTTCAGAGGCAGCCTTGGAGATCAGGTCATACCTTCTTAGATGAGCATAATGAGCTTTATTTCCTGAAAGTTTGGTAGTATCACATAATTGGCTTAGTGTGCTATATTCCATTTTTCTCATTAAAGATATTCAGATGCTTGTACTGACAAAGTATGTGAAACCGTGAATGTTCTCAGCAGTGGCCTTTAATATAATATGCTTATTTTTAGTGTACTCTACAATTCAAATCAATTTCATTTATTTAATTTTCATTAATAAAATGGGGATCTAAGAATAAAATAAGAGAACATCATTAAGGCCTGTCCCCAATAGTCTTATTATAGGTCAGTTTTAAATTCTTGCCTCGAAACATCAGCAAAAAGAATTGACAGCTGATTTTTGTTATTCAAAGCAATTTCCACCCTGCTAAGTTAATCTGGATAACAAGCACATAAAGCATCTCAGATAAAAATTAGTTAGAAAATGCGTAAAATAACCATTTGTATTTATAAAAATATCCAAATAGCTTCAAAGAATTTTTCATTTCTAAAGTGGTTGTTCTGCTAATAGTATATATACATAATTATAAGGATACAGCAATGATTTCACTCTTTAAATCTTCAGTATGAAAGTCGCCTTAATTGAAATTAAAACTTAATAAATTTATTGTTTGCTTGTAGATCTCCATTATAGTGTTCTTTAGAATGGAAAAATTGAAAGCAACCTAAATATTTAGGATTCAGTAATTTATGACATTGTACAATAAAATATTATATTGTGAGCACATTCATAGTTATAAAAGTATGTGCAGTTTGCTTACAAGTTAGTATAGGAAAAGATAGGCACATATCCATCATAATATTAATGATGATTGGGGCAGGATCATGGGATTATGATGTTTTTAAAATTCTAATGATCAAGTTAATTTTATTTCTCTGAAGTTAATCATAACGCTTGCAATAAATTGTGCATTGTATTAAAATTATTCGTTTTATTTTTCCTAATTATAAAATAATATGAACTTTTATTTTAAAATGTAAACATTGTAGACATGCATGATTTAGAAAATAAGAATTCTTATAATCTGACATAGCAGAGAAAATTATTATGTTTGTGAAGTGTTCTTGTACATACATATAAACACACGCAAACACACAACACATAGAAAGATTAAGAGCATAGAATTAGTCATAACTGAGTTTGATTTCAAGCTATAATGTGTGTTTTTAGAAAAATTACTTAATCTCATTAGGCCTTAGTTTCCTCATTTGTGAAATATAAACAATAATAGTAAGATACCTCATAAAGAACATACCATTATTTATTCAATAAAAATTAGTTTGTATGTTTATATAAACATATTAAAACAAAAATGGTATACTTTATATGCTATTTTTTTTAACTTTCCCTTTATGATATATCTTGGACAGTAATTTATGTCAATTTATTATATACACATGTCATTTTAAAAATAACTTCATAATATGTCATTGTATAGATAGAGCATAATTTACTTATCAAACCCCATGTGGCAGTGAAACATCGTGTAATACATCTTTAACTTCTGTGAATATTTAAACAGGTTCAATTCCTAAACATTGAATTGCTTTTCTTATAAAGAAAGAAAAAAATAATGCTGAAAAAGATCCATTCATAATAGCAGCAACACAAATAGTGACAGCAAGAAAATAATGCAATTCCTATATAACACCTAGAAATAATTATAAGATATAAATATATAAAAATATTATGAAACTCTACGGAGGTCCATGTATTAATAAGTTAATAAAGGAAGACACATACGTTTTTAGCTAGAAAGACTCAATATTATAAAAATATCATCATATGTAATTTAAACAAATTAAATTCACTAGTAAGATACAGTCTTATTCACAATCATTTTATCATAAATGCTTAAATATCTTTTTTTCAATTATTTTCTTTCATAATTTTACTGGCTATTTTTCCTTGTTTATTCTTCTAGGTAAAGATCAGACTTATTTTATAAATTCCTAAAAATAATTTTGTTGGGATTTTAACTAGAATTACTCTAAATTTATTAAGTTTATTTCCATGTATCCTATGATTTTTAGTTTTATTGCTTAATGTGAGTGGGTTTTTTCTTCCTAAATTTGGTGTTTTAGCACCGAACATACTTGTCATAACTTAATCCTGTTAAGAGAACATCCATTAATCTGATAATTTTAACAAGCGGGAAAGGATGGGGACTTCTTTTCAGTTATCATTTTGGCAGCTCTTGAAATAATCGCAATTTCCCACTGGGGCTATTTTCTTAGAAAAGTAGATAAAATAAAAACAAGTAGAAAAGCAACATCTGAAAAGGGAGGTAGAAAGAGCACTAAACAGGAATCCAAAGACCTTAAGCAATTTTCAGCTTTATGGTCATCTAATTTATTCTCTATTGGGTTTAAACCCCAGAATTACTGTATTTATGAATACCTGTTAAGTGTTTTATTATGTGCCAGGCAAAATCAGCACTCTGAGTAGGCAACACAGAACATTCAAGTAATATGGTCTTCAGCTTCCAATTTCTCATGTGAATATTACTGTTTTTAGAAATTCTAACAAGAGCTGTCAATTTACCTCTCTGAGTTGTGGTTTTGTAGGTTGTGATGTTTATTTGTCCAGAGCATGGTTTGCAGCAAAGAACCTGGGCTAGTTCTTCCTCTAAGTCAGCTAATTGTCATCCAGGGTTTCTCCTTTGTGAATATGGGCTTTTCCATTTAACCTTCTATGATTCTCTAACCTTGATGCAGTTTCACATTGAATAAACCAGCAGAGAGAATTAGAAACATGAGATTTTCCAAGCCAGTGATTCTCACGCTTTAATGTACCTATGAATCACCTGGGATCTTGATAAGAATTGGTAGGTCTGAGGTGGGACTTGAGACTCTGCATTTCTAATAAGCTCTTAAGTGAGAACTATGATGCTGTTCACAAACCACATTTTAAGTAGCAAGGGGCTGAGTCAATCTAGAAAAGAATTGAGAACGAGGTGTTCCTTTAGCAAAAGAGCCTATTAGGGCAATCTTGCCAAAGCTAATCAAATTTACTTAATTGAGCAGCAGCAATAGGTCAAAATTATAATCAGTTCCTTTCTGTCATTCAACTTGCCCTGGAGCATTTTCTACCTCCCAGGCAAAATGACTCAATACCAAAAGGCTCCCACTGTCTTACATCTCAAAATGAGTGACTAAAAGTGAGGTTTTAAGCAATTAGGAAAGAGGAAAAATAGTGGAAAAACCCCACACACCAAGGCTTTTGCCTGAACAGCAAGAGTAATCAGGGAACCTCTCCGAGGGACAAATAAAAATGTACCCTTTGTTTTTACCATTCCTCAAATTTCAACTTTTTAATCGTCCCCAAATTTTAGTTCAATTAATAACATGCTTATGGTTAATAATTTGACCAACACTGAAAACAACATAAAGTAAGGATCATCTAAAATTGTAACATTCAGATATAACCACTATTAATACCTTAGAAAAGTGTTCTTTCTGTCTCCATACACACACACCATATTTAATTTTATACAATCAAATGCATTTTTCATGTTCTATTGAAAATGAACTGTTTTTACAAAAATAAGTTTACCTATCTATAAATCTTCGTCAGCACTAGTACTTTAAGTATTTATTTTTATTGAATAAATTTTAGATGTAACATGTAAGTTTAAAATGTACAGCATGTTACTTTGATACATGTATATAATGTAATATGATTGCTGATGTAATGATAGTAATCATATTACATAGTTATAATATATGATTATCTATATTTATTATACTGTGCATTAGATCTTCATGACTTATGTACTTAAGTTTGTACTCAAACATCATCACTCATCGTCCCACTATATCACCTGGGAACTATCATTTTACTCTTTGTTTCTTAACTTTTTTAGATTCCAGATATGAGTGATATCAGACAGTACTTATCTTTCCCTGTCTGATTTGTCTCCCTTAGCATAATGTGTTCAAGTTACAGTCATGTTGCTGGTAATGAGAAGATATCTTTCTTTCTCATGGCTGAATAATATTCCATTGTGTACATGCACCACATCTTTTTTATCTATTTATACTTTGATGGGCATTTGGGTTGTTTCCATATCTTAGCTATTATGAATAATGCTGTAGTAAATATGGCAGTGCATATATCTCATCAAAATCCTGTTTTCATTTCTTTTGGGTATATACCCAGAAGTGGAATTGCTGTATCATATAGTAGATCTATTTTTAACGTTTTGAGCAAACTTTATATTGTTTTTCATAGTGTTTGGACAAGTTTACATTCCCAAGAAAAATGTATAAGTGTTCCTTTCAGCCCATCTCACCCATACCTGTTGTCACTTGTCTTCTTGATGCTAATCATTCTAACAGGCTACACTAATACTTTAAATGGCTGCTTAAAATTTCATGGTATTGGTGCAATAGAAACATGCTTTTTTCAAAAATTAAAAGATATTTTTAAAGAATATTTTATTAATTTTATATATGTTATTATGACATACCTATTTTGAATAAAATGTTTCAAATTTAATTGTATCGAACATAATACAGGGAGAAAAAAACTGAAGTCAAACTTTATAGAGTTGAAAAAATATTACTTCCATGATCTACCACTTAACTTTCTGTGGGAACTTGGACAAATTACTTAACATTTCCGTGCCTCAGATTTCTAATCTGTAAAATAGGATTTACAGTACCTAAATCATAGGCTGTCATGAGAATAAAAAGAGATAATATAAATAAAACATTTAGAGAAGTGTCTAGAATACAGTGACATAAATGTCAGTTATTTCTGTATTAGCTCAATTATATAGACTCATTTTGTGGAAAACTGGTTATGAAGAATGTCAAAGATGGGAGTCATGTTTTTGAGTTAGGTACATTTTTGAAAAAATCATAGCTTTTTGGTATGAGAGGTGGAAAAATTTATCATTTTCTCCCTCTTCCCTTTCACCTCCTTTCCAATTGATACGGGCCATCACTTGCAAAATTCTTAATCTTTTTAGTAAAGCTAGTTAACTCTTTCTTCCTTTCTTTGGAGGAAGACTGTCTCCCTCAAATTTAGATAATGACCTTGAAACTGATGACTCAGGTCCTCTGGCTATTGATAAGGATCCTTGAAACTCAGCATTCTCCTTGGCCCTTTAGGAAAGGAATGTCTTTAGGCCAAAACAGGGCCCTTGGAGTCTGAAAAGGGAAGGGACCTTTTACCCAAGTTGTTTTTTTTTTTTCTTTCTTTCTTTTACGAAATATAGTAATCAAGCCTGATTTCCTTTACTTCCATGATAGGCAAATCAATAATAGAAATGTAACTAGATATATGATTCAAGTAAAAAGTTTGTATCTTTTTCCTTGTCTAGTGACTGAAGCCAGCACTTCTACAGGAAGCCCAAGACTCCATCCTGACTAAGGCAGAAAGGGAAAGATCTCCATGAAACCCCAATGGGCAGGGACCACAACCCTTCTCAACAGGAAGCAGATACAGAAGAAGAGACCTCCAGTCCCTCAACATCCACACTAATAATAGGGAGTTTATGGCTCTTAGAAAAGGGTTAGGCAGGAAAGTTAGACAGGGGGTCTCAGGTCTATCTGCAAAGACACTGAAGTCATTCTATTCTAGAAAGGGTCTGCCCTAGTTTGCCTACAATTAAGCAAGCCAGAAGGCATTTGGAGGATAAAAGTAACTCGTACAAGGAAATAAGTGAGCAGAAAGTTTGCTATTAGTTTCAGCCCGTCACTTGCACCTGCGCAATGAAGACCCCAACGACTTTCAACTCACCTGAGCCTCATTAACCATCATTATAATACGATGCATATGCCCGGAAGTTAATCAATATCATTATAACAGACTGAATTCTGGGAACGAACATGCGTAGAAAGAAAATGTTGAATCACTGGGTCCTGTCAATCTTAGTTGTTAATCAAGAAAGCCCACTCCTCTAAGAAAGGTAATCACCCACAACAAATAGGGATAAAAACCCCAAAGACTTTGTCACTGTGCCCTTGAGCCCTTGAGCCCTATTAGCCATGCTTCTCTTACTCAGGCCCTCTTCCACGTCTGTAAGTGTACTATTGCGTCTAATAAAGGTATTCTTTTCTGCTGTATTTCAGTATCTTGCTCAATTATTTGTTTGAGACATCAAGAACCTGGACAAGGTACTGAGAGGGGAACCCCACTCTCCAGTAACACAATCACAGCCTGACTTCTAATTTTTTATTTTATTTAGTTAAGAATTTTAACATCTACATTCTCCTCCATACCCATAATTTCAATAGTTGTTTAATCAGGTTTTATATTGAAATGAATTAAATGCCCAGGACTCATCATTTTAGTTCAGTAAACTCCCTTTCTGAGAACTTTATTTTGATTCATCTTTTAATTGCATGGATTTCACTTTGGAGTAAATGCTTTCAGAAAAGGCCTGTGGGTGCACTATTCACTGATTGTTCACTGATTAAGAATGTCTGTCTGTTAATTTAATACTTGAGCAAAAATTTGAGCTGAATATTATATTCTTCAAAAATACTTTTCCTCAGATTTTTATAAATGTTTTTATATTATCTCTTAGAATTTAATAGCAGTTATTTTTCCTCTTTGTAAGTGAATTGCATTTGCTCTGGATGACTAAAGATTTCTCTCATACTTAATATTCAGTAATATCTTTGTGACATGTCTTGATGTACATCTTCTATTCAAATAAATCTTCTACAGAACACAAAATGTCTTTGTGTTCTGCAGATTGAGTTCTTCCTATATTTAGGAAAATTCTATTATATCTTTAAAAAATTAATTGTGGAAGATAGTTTATATACGTGTGCAGTGTCAGGGCCCCCAAGAGCACCCTCATGTTCAATGATTTACTGGAAGTTCTTGCAGCAAAGCTGTTATACTCACAATAGCAATTATTATAGCAGAAAGATATAGACTAAAATCAGCAAGGGAAGAGGCACAGAGGGCAGCATCCTGGACATCAGGGGAGCTTCTAGGTGTGGAGTCATGCAGACAGGGCTCACCTATCCCAGCAATGATGTGTGTCAGCATGCATAGAATATTGCTAAACAGGAAAGCTTAACCATACCCTGGCACCCCGGTGTCACCGTTGGGGCCGATCGGAGTTCGGTGTCACTCTAGCAGTAGGGATAGGGAGAGGGATAACGACAGCGCAGACATGTAGTTAGCATTTTTCCTCAGTTTTTCCTCAAATGATGGCAGTGAGAAATAACAGGTCATTGAGACTTAATAGTTTCATTAAAAATATATTTTAGAAAGACAAAGAATGCCCCAAGGAGGCACACGTTCCCAGTGCTGTAACTAACACAAGGGGACCAAAATGACTACAAAAGAGCAAAAAGGCCACAAAAGGCTACCAAAAAGAGAGAACCCAGAAGAGCAAAAAGGGGGCAAGAAGAAGACCCCAGAAGGGCAAAAGGACTCAGAAGTGGGAATGTCTCCCTTATATTTGGGCCGTGATGGATGGTTCCAAAGGCATTCCTAGGTGATTGGCAAGTGAGGTCATTTTGATCGACACCTGGCTGCTATAACTTTGCCTAGTGCGCATGTGTGTACCCAGAATTCTACTACCATTGGGGTGTTCTTTGGGTGGTCTCTAGGCCGGGCTTTTTTTCCTTTCTTCCCTCTGTCACTCTTCTCTGACTAGCTGCCTAACACCGGGTTTCACTGGGGCCAGACACATAGGCATGATTGACCCCCCACATGGCTGACCTTCATTTCCAGCCTTTCTAGAGATTAAGCTAATATCACATGATCTAATGCCTCTAGAAAATAAGCACACTCTTACCAGGCAGGACATTCTAAATGTTTAAGGGTTACTTTTCAGGAGCTAATCAAGGGACGAACTTTTCTTTAGTCAAGGTTAATCCTTTTTGCACAAGAACCTAGATACACATAGAAGTAGGTTAGGTAGGTAGATAGATATAGAGAGATAGTACATTTAAGAACATTAATAAAACAACAAAGACTTAAGTACCTAGTACTCGCCACCCAGATAAAGACATAGACTATATTGCTATTTAATTTTCCCAGTTTTATTACCGTTTCTCTCCATCATAACCACTATTCTGACTTTTGTGTTGATCTCTCTCTCTCTCTCTCTCTTTCTCTCTCTCCCTCCCTCCCTCCCTGTCTGTCTCTATCTCTGTCTCTGTCTCTCTCCTTATCTACCTGCTCTTAGTTTTGAAAATCTGAATAGCAAGTACAAATCTAGTTATGTTAGGAAAAGTCCCATGGAATGAAGAAAACATAGGCTGAACATTCCCAGTGTCATATTCTGACTTAAGCTTCTCTTCAAATTAACAACTGTCACCTCCTCTGGGGAAATAAGCGGACAAGGTCATAAATGAGTCATAAGAAACACAGGGTTTACTAAGATGTGACACATGGCAGATATGACTTGGGGGCCATGTTCTGGATATCTGATAAAAATATGGTCAGAAAGATTGGGCTGCTTTGTATTTTTTGCTTCCCAATTCTTATAGCAGAGATGTTTATTGCTTACATTTCTGCCACATTTCCTAGAAGTACTGAAGTAACATGGGGTCACGTTTCTAGTTCTTGCCAATATGCAGGAAGTAAAGGGGATGTATGTTACTTCTGGGTGGCAGATTCAAGATCAGGTGCTAGACCACCTCTTCCAAACATCCACAGCAACTGAGGAAATAAGATGTTAGGAATCAGAGTGTTTATCAGCCTGGGTGTTCAGTGACTACGTGTAGCAGATATCCATTCCAAGACACATGGACATGTAGTGAGAGAGTGATGGGTCATCAGAGTTTGAGAGTTAAAATTGTTACACAGCAATAATGTAACCCAATAATGTATTTTGCTTAACTCAATATATCCAAAGTATTATCAATATGTAATCAATATAAATTATTAAGACAGCTTACTTTTTTGGTATTAAGTTTCCAAAATAAGGAATGTAATTTATACTTAAATCACAGGAAAATTCAGACTAGCTGAATTTCAGGTGCTCAATAACCATGCATCAGATAATGTAGATCTAGAGTTATTACAACTTTTTTTAGAAGGCCACATTTCCAAGTTCTGTTCTGTAAAATATCTTCTTTAAAGGGAACAAAACAACATATTTTTTCTTGATGTCTAAAGTATTGTTATTTACTGTTGAAAACTTGAGAAATAGAGAAAATTACAAAGAAGAAAATAAAACTCTGATTAATAAATACATCTTGCCATGGCCTACTCTTAGCTCTGAGATAAAAGTGAATGAAGCACACTTCTGTGGTTTGAAATGAGTATCTTTAGATTATCTAATACTGGAGCATGGGTGAGAGAGCAGGAATTTCTACAGCATATGGTTAAGTAATCCAAGACACCCAAGAATCAGACAGGCACATTCAGGCACTCTGGGCTGAATAGCAGTAAAGATCTTGATGAAGATTGCTTTCTGTGTATTTGTTGCTTGAGGCATGCTACTTTAGACTGGACTGTTGACTTCTCATCTAGAGCATACCTATTATTCTGATATTTCCTTTTTCCTTGGGAATTCCCTGAGAATTCTCTTAGTCTCTCTCCTGCATTGGTTGACCCATTTCCTATCTCCACATTTTCCTCTGACTTGGTTTATATGCTCATTTCAAAAGAGCACATCCTCCAGTAGCTTCTTGTCAAAAAGAGCATAAGTTTAGTTTTTTTTTTTGAGAATTTACTTGTTGAAAATGTCTTCGTCTTGCCCTCGTACTTGATTATAGCTTGGCTTATTATAGAATTCTAGATTGGAAATACTTTCCTGCAGAATATCGAAAGCATTGCAGCATTTCTTCATGGTTCTGGTTGCTGTTGAAAAGTCTGAGACCATTTACATTTCTGATTCTTGGTATTTAATCAGTTTCTTCTTTGGAAGTCTATAGATTCTTCATTTTGTCCTTGGTATTCTGAAATGTGGCAACAATGTGCCTTGTCTGCATCTATTTTATTCATTATACTGGAAATCTAGTCAATGCTTTTTAAAAAAATGTTTCAATGAAATATAGTTCACATATAGTATGTGTGTTGCTAAAGTAAGCACTAGTTGACATATAAACAACTTTAATGAGATATAATTTAACTACCATACAATTCATTTAAAGTGTACAACTAAATGGTTTTTAGTATATTTAGCAATTGTTATCACAATCAAATTTAGAATATTTTTATTAACCTCAAAAGAAACCCCATACCTATTAGTACTAACACCCCATTTCTTCAACCTAAACTCCCAGTATTAAGCATTCACTAATCTACTCTATATGTCTCTATGGATTTGACTATTCTAGAACTTTTGCATAAATGAAATCATACATCATGTGACCTTTCGTGACTGGCTTCTCTCACTTAGCATAATGTTTTCAAGATACATTCATGCTGTAGCATATATCAATATTTCATTCTTTTTATTGCTAAATAATAGTATATTGTATGGATATACCACTTTATCCATTTCTCAACTGATGGACATTTGAGTTGTCCCACATTTTGGCTAGCGTAAATAGTGTATAATTCAGGTATAAGTTTTTGTGTAAATATGTGTTTTCAATTCTCTTGTGTATATGCCTAAGAGTGGAATTGGAATTACTATGGTAACTATGCTTAACCATTTAAAGAACTGCTAGACTATTTTCCAAAGCAGCTATACTGTTTTACATTCCCATCAGCAATGCATGAGAGTTCTAATTTCTCTGTATCCTTGTCAACACTTATTCTTGTCCGTCTTTCTGAGTTTACCCATCCTATTAAGTGTGAAGTCATATCTTGTGGTTTTGATTTGTATTTGTTTGATGGCAAATAACGATGAGACTCTTCATGATGTGTTGACCATTTATATATCTTTGGAGAAATGTCTATTTAGACACTATCCATTTTTATGAGAATTTTTTTTATAACATAATTTTCATCTGGTAGTATATGTCCTTTTGTTCTATGACATATTTTTAAATCACTTTATTGATGACTTTTGCTCAGTTGTCTTTATTTTCTTTCTGAAGCTCCTATTATTATGGTGTTAGATTCCTGCATTGGCCTCTGATTTTCTTACCTTTTCTCTCAATCTCTTTGTCTTTCTATATTACTTTATAGAAAACTCCCTCAATTATATTTTCCAAATCATCTACTGAGTTTTCAGTTTTTATTTCAATTTATTCATTTCTAAACGCTTTTTCTTTTTCCTGATTCTTTGAAACTCTTTTTTAAGGAATATTATAATTTTGTTTCAGGTATGGCTTATCTTTCCTTATCTCTCAGGAGATATTAGAAGTACCAGTTTTGAAGATTTTTTCCTTCATAGTTTTTTTCCCCAGTTTTATTGAGAAATAATTGACATACATTATTGTTTAAGTTTAAGGCATATGGCATGATGGTTGGATTTACATATATTGTGAAATGACTACTACAGTAAATTCTCATATAGATACATCCATCTTCTCATATAGATGCAGTAAGAAGAAAAGAAGAAAAAAAAGTCTTGTGATGAAAACTTTTAGGATCTATTCTCTTCATTATGTATCATACAGCAGTGTTAGCTGTACTCATCATGTTGTACATCACATTCCCAGCACCCGTCTATCTAATAACTGCAAGTTTGTACCTTTTAACCACCATCCTTCAATTTTCTTGCTTCTCTTCCTCTGTCCCCCGCCACCTTCCGTCCCTGGTAACCACAAGTCTGATCCTTTTACTATAAGATTGGCTCCCTGCCACTCCCCCAGATTCCACATATAAGTGAGACCATCTAGTACTTGTATTTGTCTGACTTGTTTTACTTATCACAAGGCCTTCAAGGCTCATCTACGTTGTCACAAATGGTGGAATTTTCTCATTTTTTAATAGCTGAATGATATTCTGTTGTATATACATTTGACCTTTGAACAACACGGGTTCGAACTGTATGGGTCCACTTATACGTGGATTTCTTTTCAATGAATGTACAGTTGGCTCTCCATATTTCAAAATTTCACATCCATGGATACTCAAAAGAATATCTTCTATATGAGATTGGGAATCCATGGATACAGAGGGCCAGCAGTATTGCATTACTTTATGCCTTTTTCTATAATGGAATTAAGCCCGTGTAGATTGTGGTATCCATTGGGGGTACTGGAATGAATCCTCTGTGGATAATGAAGGCTGACTGAAGTTTTAGGGGAGTCAAAAGTTAAACACGAATTTTTGACATCACAGAGGAGAGAGGGTGTTGGGTCTCTAACTCTCATGTTGTTCGAGTCAACTGAAATACCCCAACTTCTTTACCCAATCATCAGTGAACATTTAAGTTGTTTCTACGTCTTGGCTATTGTAAATAATACTGTAATGAAAATGAGGATATGGCTATCTTTTTGATTTAGTGTTTTTTGTTTGTTTGTTTGTTTCACTTTAGATTTATTCTCAGAAGTGGAATTGCTGAATCATTTTTAAATAGTTCTATTTTAAAATTTTTAAAGATCCTTCATACTATTTTCCATCGTGGCTGTTTTCCAATTTACAATTCCATCAACAGTGCACAAGAGTTCCCTTTTCTCTACATCTACACCAACATTTATCTCCCATCTTTTGGTGATGGCCATTCTCACAGCTGTGAAGTGATATCTCATTGTTGTTCTAATTTGCATTTCTCTAATGACTAGTGATGTTGAAGAATTTTTCATGTACCTATTGGACTTTTGTATGTCTTCTTTGAAGAAATATCTATGCAGGTGCTTTGCCCATTTTTTAGTTGTTATGTTTTGTTTTGTTTTGCTATTGAGTTATATGAGTTCTTTATATATTTTAGGTATTGACCTCTTATCAGGTATATGGTTTGCAAATAGTTTTTCTTATTCTGTAGGCTGTCTTTTCACTTTGTTGATAGTTTCTTTTGCTGTGTATAAGCCTTTTAATTTGATATAGTCCCACCTGTTTATTTTTGATTGTGTGTGTGTGTGTGTGTGTGTGTGTGTGCGTGTGTGTGTGTTTTAGGTGACATATCATATCCAAAAAATCTACCAATACCCAGGTCAAGGATCTTTTGTCTTATGTTTTCTTCAAGGAGTTTCATGACTTTCAGGCTTAAATTAAAAGGCTTAAATCCATTTTAAGTTAATTTTTGTAAGTGGTATAAGATATGGGTCCAGTTTCATCCTTTTATGTTTGAATATCCAATTATCTCAGCACCATTTATTAAAGAGACTATCTTTTCTCCATTGAGTGTTCATGGCTCTCCTGTCAAATATTAGTTGACTGTATATGTTTGGGTTTATTTCTGATCTCTTGATTCTGTTCCATTGGTCTATATGTCTGTTTTTATGTCAATATCATACTGTTTTTGATGACTATTGCTTTATATTATAACTTGAAATCAAGAAATGAGATGTCTCCTGCTTTTCTCTTCTTTTCATGATTTCTTTGGCTATTCAGGGTTTTTTTGGTTCTATATACATTTAGAAGTGCTTTTTTACTTCTACAAAAAAATGCCATTGGAATGTCGATAAAGGTTACATTGAATCTATAGATGGCTTTTGGTAGTACTGACATTTATAAAATATTAATTATTTCAATGCATAAACATGAGCTGTCTATTTATTTGTATCTTCTGTGATTTCTTTCATCAATGTCTTGCAGTTTTCAGAATAGAGATTTTTCACCACTTTAGTTAAATTTATTCCTAAATATTTTATTGTTTTTGATGCTATTATAAACTGAATAATTTTTTTCAGAAAATTTATTGTTAGTGTATAAAAATGCAACTAATTTTTGCATGTTAATTTTGTATCCTGTAAATTTACTGAATTCATTGATTAGATCTAACCATTTTTTGGTTGAGTGTTTAGGATTTTATGTATATAAAAACATAACATCTGCAAATAGAAACAATTTTATTTCTTTCTAATTCTGATGCCTTCCATTTTTTTCTTCTTGCCTGATTGCTCTACCTAGCACTTTTAGTACTTTGTTGAATAGGAGCTGTGATAAGAAAAACAACTTTTGAGGAAAACAACTCTTGAGGAAAACAACTTTGTTTTCCTGAGTTGCTGTCCAGGCATATTATAGTATGATGAAAAAGAAAGAAAAAAAAAAGAAAGAGAGGGAGAGAAGAGAGAGAAAGAGAGAAAGAGAGAAAGAGAGAAAGAGAGAAAGAGAGAAAGAGAGAAAGAAAGAAAGAAAGAAAGAAAGAAAGAAAGAAAGAAAGAAAGAAAGAAAGAAAGAGAAAGAGAAGAGAAGAGAAAGAAAAGAAAAGAAAAGAAAAGAAAAGAAAAGAAAAGAAAAGAAAAGAAAAGAAAAGAAAAGAAAAGAAAAGAAAAGAAAAGAAAAGAAAAGAAAAGAAAAGAAAAGAAAAGAAAAGAAAAGAAAAGAAAAGAAAAGAAAAGAAAAGAAAAGAAAAGAAAAGAAAAGAAAAGAAAAGAAAAGAAAAGAAAAGAAAAGAAAAGAAAAGAAAAGAAAAGAAAAGAAAAGAAAAGAAAAGAAAAGAAAAGAAAAGAAAAGAAAAGAAAAGAAAAGAAAAGAAAAGAAAAGAAAAGAAAAGAAAAGAAAAGAAAAGAAAAGAAAAGAAAAGAAAAGAAAAGAAAAGAAAAGAAAAGAAAAGAAAAGAAAAGAAAAGAAAAGAAAAGAAAAGAAAAGAAAAGAAAAGAAAAGAAAAGAAAAGAAAAGAAAAGAAAAGAAAAGAAAAGAAAAGAAAAGAAAAGAAAAGAAAAGAAAAGAAAAGAAAAGAAAAGAAAAGAAAAGAAAAGAAAAGAAAAGAAAAGAAAAGAAAAGAAAAGAAAAGAAAAGAAAAGAAAAGAAAAGAAAAGAAAAGAAAAGAAAAGAAAAGAAAAGAAAAGAAAAGAAAAGAAAAGAAAAGAAAAGAAAAGAAAAGAAAAGAAAAGAAAAGAAAAGAAAAGAAAAGAAAAGAAAAGAAAAGAAAAGAAAAGAAAAGAAAAGAAAAGAAAAGAAAAGAAAAGAAAAGAAAAGAAAAGAAAAGAAAAGAAAAGAAAAGAAAAGAAAAGAAAAGAAAAGAAAAGAAAAGAAAAGAAAAGAAAAGAAAAGAAAAGAAAAGAAAAGAAAAGAAAAGAAAAGAAAAGAAAAGAAAAGAAAAGAAAAGAAAAAAGAAAAGAAGAAAAGAAAAGAAAAGAAAAGAAAAGAAAAGAAAAGAAAAGAAAAGAAAGCAAAAAAAACACTGCTCACACCCAGACTCAGGACATTTACATAAAGACTTGAGTTTAGGATGTCCGCCATGAGTTCCTGCTTTACTTTTCCCAGGGCATTTTTTAAAATAACCACTTAGAGTGAAGCCCACAAAACATAGTGACCTCCTTCCAAACACCTTATAAGTAGTAAGTGCTTGCTACCTTGCTCTCTATCTCCTGCTTGCTCAGAATTTGGGAAAAAGGACTGCCCTTCCCTTACCTCAATTGTGCCCTCTCCCTTCTGGGATCCTTTGTCTCTACTTTCTTTGCATGGGTGTAACATACTATGCCTTCAATCAAAATGATCTTGAGGACTTCATTTCCCCAAAGTGGGCGCTCAGATTCTGAGAGAGCTACCTGTCACCCCCTTGTGAGTGGCTTGTGTCTCCTCATTTAGCCGGTCATAATCTGCATGTTCTTAATTTAATACACCAGCTCTAGCTTATCAACAGAAGAATAGTGAGAGTGGACACTCCTGTTTTATTCCTGATCTTAGAGGAAAACCTTTCAACCTTTAACCATTGAGTATGATGTTAGCTATGGCTTGTTTGGACTCCAGTTTGAGATTTTCCTTTTTATTTTCTTTTTCATTGTTATTGTTTGTTTGTTTTGGCTCTATTTTCATGTTAGAGGGTTTCCTTAAGTTCTGATGATTCTGGGTTGTCTATTTATGATGAGTTACTAAAAGCTGACTAGAAGCACTGAGTTTATCAGTTGAGTTTGTTGTATTTGAACTTCATTATACGGTGGCGTGAGTAGGCTTTTGTGAGAACCTCCAAATATCAGTATCTTTAAATATGTCCTCTTGGACTGATTAGTGTTCCAATTCTTCCCTTTTCCCTCTGAAGAATAAATATCTGAATGCTATCATTCTGGGAATCAAAACAGGGAAGAAAGCTGGGGTGATGGAGTGGTGGTGATGGTTTCAGCAGTCATAAATCAGTGTGCATATAGGCACTGAATCTAAATGTCCAGAGAAAAAAGTTCGAGGCCTAGAATGGAGTGGGGGAGGGAGCTGAGAAGCTAACATTGCAAATTTTTTTGTTCCTTCTTATTACGTTAGTTTTATTGTTTTAATTTTGAGTCCTTAGTTTATTAAATTCATGTTCTTTTAAAACTTTTCTATAACGTGAGACACATTATCTTCTGTCCTTTGTTTTATGACTTCTTTTATTATTGTTTTTTTTCTCTCGTTCATGGTTATAGTGGGCCATTCTATCCAGACTTAATTTTTTCTGATACAATATGAACTGGTTAACAATATTTCTAATTCATCTGATACCAATGTACTAATGTGGCTTCCCCTTTAACCTATAGTTTAAGGGTAGCAATATTTTAGTTTTATTTGTTTTTCTGTAGTTTGTGGGGACTGAGGATTGTAAATTAGTTGGGAAATTTTGGAGAGACTTTTGCTGCAGACTTTATAGATTGTGTAAACTCTGTTCTTTCTTCCAAGATTGTATTTAGTGTCCTGTATCAGAGGTCAATCCTATTTAGGAGGTGTACTTTGTTCCTTTTATGGGATACCTTGGGATTCTCCATTAGGTATATAATCCTAACAAATGAGCTATGGTGGTTTTTCTTGCATTTGCTGAAATTCTGTAATATTAGGGAGATGCTTTCATTAATAATTTTTTCACTTGAATTTCCCCTGAATCGCCTACTTATTGCCAGTCTGGGCTTACCTAAATTGGGAAATGGATATTAGTGAGAATTTTCAGGATTCTGTAATATTTTATTCACTGATATGACTTCTGAGAGGTAAATGTAGGGTCAGAAGATGTGAAGTCACAGAAGAATTTTCAGTTTCTTGGTTACCATTTTTTTTTGGAAGTTTATTTGTCCTTTCTTTTCTTGGTTGCTTCTGACAGTCATTTTGCTTTAAAATTTTTACTAGCTAAGATTTGTTAACATTTGTACAATATACCAGATAAATTGTTAAAAAAATGTAATTTGTTCAACAGCCTATATTAATAGCATTAAGGGAAGATTATTGGTCTGCCTTCATGTTGACATTTTAACCTAGAAATTTCATTCTTTTTCCTACTATTTAGTCACTTTGATACTTTTTCTTAGATCTTAGTTTCCAATGAGATTAACCTTAAGATCAAGAGTATCCTGAAGACAACCAGGTTCACATTTTTACCATTGTATGTACATAGTGGCTCCCCTCACTTTTCTGGGTTCTAATTCCTAGAATATAATTGCTAAGTCTGGAATTCCCATCAGAATTTCTCATTCTCATTTTGATATTTTGTGGGGTTTTTAAACTTTTTTAATTTAAAAATATTGCTTATGACTTATACTTTGCTGGTGGTATATTAGCTTGTTTCTCACAAACCCTCTAACTGAAAACAGCTAGAAAAACTGGAGAGCAACCATTTGTGCACTTGAGACCAGAAAAAGAAGGTAAGCCTAGAGAGTCGATTCCTCAAAGCATTTGCCAATTTCTAAAGCTACATTGAAAGGTTGAGAAGCTGAGCAGAGCTCTCAAGAGATTCACAGGCTATAGTGGGAATGAGGTTACAAAAACTGAAGTTCAAGGTCCACCAATGTGGAAGGAGTGTCATAAGTATTCCAGACTTTTGGTTGGTAAAAGTAAAGAGGACTAGGAACAAAATGTTCATTATAGAGAGTCAAGCCCAACTTTACATCATCTCAAATTCTGGTCAGGAAATTGAATCTTGTATTGCTAGTTCAGCTAGTATAGCAGCCTTCTAGAAGCAAAATTAAATATTTCTGTAGAAATATAATGTTATTGAGAATCTCAAAAAATCTCTACAGTTTTTAATATAAAATACGTGGATCTTAATCAGAAATAATCAGGTATGTGAAAGGATAAGACTTGACCAAAAATCAAGAAACAAACCAGGAAATAGATATCCAGATACAGATAATAGAGTTTTTGGAGACTTCACAATGCATAACATTTGTCCAAGATATTAAAATAAATAAATGAAAATTCTAGAGGGAAACTATAGAAAGGAATCAAATGAAAATTCTAGAATGGAAAAATATAATATCTAAAACTACAAACTCAATAGATTAACAACAAATTAGAAACTGCTAAAGACAGAATTAGTAAACTTAAAGCTAAAACAAAAGAAAATATCCAAATCAAAGCACAAAAAAATAAAACAATAGAAAATGCAGAAAAATGTAAAGTGACATATAAGATATGGTGGAAAGATATAATGCATGTTTGGTGTGCCAGAGGAGAAAAGAGAGAATGATACAGTACTATCATTTAAAGAGATATTGGCTAAGAATTTTCCATAATTGATTAATGTCATCAAGGTATATATTCAAGAAATGCTAAGAATTCTAAGCAGGTTAAATACAAAACAAATTATATTTATTAAAAACAAAAAGGAAATCTAAAATTATCGAGGAATAAAAAAGTAATTTTACTTGTTGTTTAAAAAATATAACAATATTGAAATGTTAATTCCCTTTCCCAATTATATACCTTATCTTTATTTTTCCTTGCTTTTTAATAGAAAAATAAGATATTAAGAAAAAAATTGCATTACTATTAAGAAAATTGTATTACTTTTTTCTGAATAATATATCTTGTATGTCTTTCAATGTTAGCAAATGTAAATCTGGATTATTTTTGATTACTACATGGTATTTCAACATGTGGATAGCTACAAAATTTAACTAACCTTCTATTGACAGAGATGAAATAAACAGAACAAAAAAATTTACACCAAAACCAAAAATGACATTGAATATTAATCTAGCACTTATTGTGCCTGATCCTCTACTGTTTAACATACGTTAATTGACATTTAAATTATGTTATTTAAAATTTTTTGTTAATTATGTTGGTATGAATATATTTATTTCTAGAAGTTGTATGCAAAGATATACAGATGTACATACATATACACACATGAAAATACTTTCAGAAGTACTTACACAGACAGCTATCTTTTTGCACGGTATTTCTGGAAGTATGTGTGGCCTAAATTCCTGGAAGAAATATTATACTGTGATAGATTTATACATTTAAATTTCGGCAGATACTACCAAAATGTCATACAAAAATCTATGACTGACACAAATTCATGCCCCATTCTAGAGTTATTTTCTGTTGAGAAAGGTAGGCCTTGTGTATCCTTAAAGTTCTTCAACAGTTTTAGGTCTAGGAGTAGACATGTGTCTCAGTTCTGGGCAATGAGACTCAAAGGGAAGACTGCTGAATGATTTTCTTCTTAATGATAAGGCAGAGCCTCAGAAACCAGTGTCCTTTGGCCCTTGGACTTTCTTCCTGCTTGGTATTTGCATGTAGCAGTCAGGAGCTGAAGCAGCCATCTCTCCATCATTGGTCAGTATGCCTGGAAATAAAAAGACTCAACTCTGAAACGATGGGGCAGGACAATTAAAAGAGAGCAGTTGAACTGAAGCCAACAGCTTCTATCTTTCCAGAGAGTTTTTATGTTTAAAAAATAAACACGATTTCTCTAATCCATTGTTAGCTAGGTTTTCATTACCTGCAGGCAAAACTATTCTATACAAAATTGTACCAATTTATCTCGCCACCAGCATTTTATGAGAATGCCCATTTTTCCACACTATTGCTGAAACTGAATATTTTCAGTCTTTAAAAATTTTTCCAATCTAGTGGACAAAAATTGTATCTCATTGTTTTTAATTTTCATTTTTCATTGGCGAGGTTGATTAGCTTTCCATACACTTATATAATTTTAATTTGTGATTTAATAATTGATATTTGCCACTAATTTTTTTATTAGGTTGTCTGTAGGGCCTAGCAAACACTTGAATTTTCAGGAGCAGACACTTTATTCGTTCTTTTTCTCTTCTTGTGCTTCTTCTGGCTGTACTAAGCATATGGTCATTTCAATGTTAATTAACACCTTTACTAGACAGTAGGTTGAAGGAGGAAGAGAAGACAAACTCTAATCTATACATCTGTGGTCTTGTTGCACGAATCTTACCACCCTCGCACACACTGATAGAGCAGTTTTTGAATTCATAGGCAAAGTAGAATTGTTTCTCACTGAGCAATGATTCTTATGCAAACCAAGTGTAAAACTCACGTGAAAAGAATAGAGACCAAAAGTAAAATAACATATCCTTTATACAAAGTAAACAAAGAGTATATGAGTGTGCATGTTATAGCTAGATTTTTTTTTTGTTTGTGATGCTTTCTAGTACTGCTGACTATTTGAAATAATTATGCAAGTGTGGATATTCACAATCACAGATACAACATTTCAGTTTATGACTTGACAGTATAAATTAAAATGCTGTTAGCCATTATATATTTCTAGCTCTTTTTATTTTCCATCAATTAGCTGATGATGTGTATGGTATAATATGCATTAGAATTAAATAAAATATTAAGCACTTTTTACTTCATAGTACTTGTTCTGTGCCCTGTCTAAATTCTACCAGTCTTCCTAGCATTAAACAATGGTAAAAGTAGTCCTCATTCAAGTCTTGATTTATTCCAAGATTTTCTTCGTGGCCATTTTTCAACATTCTCTCAATAATGTTAGCCTATTACAGAAATTGATTTTATTTGTAAAAAAATCTATATCTATCTTCCTTCCCTCCTTCCTATTTCCCTCCTTCCTTCCTCTCACCCTCCTTCGCTCCCTCCCTCCCTCCCTCCCTGCCTGCCTCCCTCCCCTCCTTCCTTCCTTCCTTCCTTCCTTCCTTATCTATCTATCTATCTAACCATCCATCCATCCATCCATCTATCATCTATCTATCTATCTATCTATCTATCTATCTATCTATCTATCTATCTATCTATCTATCATCTATCTATTATCATCTATCATCTACTATCTTATCACCACTCTTAACTAGTGTAGCATCTGTTTAGATGTATAGACAGATAGATTCTTTTTTCATATATATATGTTTCATATATATACACACACATAGACTTGGTTATTTTTAAAGTTATGTAAATATTTATATGCTAGCATGTATATATGCTATGTATATTTTTGGTTATTTTAAAAGTTATATAAATATCTATATGGTAGTGTGTATGCATATATATATGTGTGTGTGTGTGTGTATATATATATATATATATATATAATCTCCAAACCTTAAAAATTCTCATATTTAATGCCATTTCTTAGTATTTTGAATAGTAGAGTACCATTTGGAAGAAGGCGCATTTTTTCCCAGATAATTTCAATCAATTTTCAATGATAAAAATTGAAATGTCTTGCTGTATTGTCTGATGTCAATTGATTTTTGTCTATGCTTTCACCAGCTATCTTACTTAACTTCTGATGACTTTGAATATTTTAATCAACATTCTTGAATATCCTACTTTGGAAATATTATTACTTTCAAATAATGATAAATTTATTTTTTCTAATATTGGTATCTTTTTATATATATATATCTATATAAGATCTCTCACTCCTAGCATACTGATAAATAACAGTGATGTCATCATTTTGTTTGTTTGTTTTTGATAATAATGTGATAAATCAAATATTTCATCATTAAGTACAATGTGGTTTCTAGTTTTAGACTAAAACTATTATTTTTAGGAAGTATACTGTTATTCCTAGTTAACTAATAATTTACAACAATTATTTTCTGTTTAGCATGAAAATATTTTAGGAGAGTTTTAAAATAATTTGATGTTTTTGGTTTAAACTTTTTATAAATTTCAGGTATTAATGTAATGAGATAGGAGAAAGGTGTATAATTGTATTTCTTACAATTTATTTTTATCTTTTTAATTAAAGTTTTCTTCGTGGACCGGTACATGATCCTTTAAAAATAATTCAAGGGCATTTAGAAAGAATGATCTTAATACAAGCACATAGACATATATACACAGACCTACACATATCTATGTTAAATCCAGATTTATGGGCTGTACGGATTTCCTTTAGAAATTTATTTTTGAGACTAAAAATAAGCATGAAAGCATTTGAAAGCAGCTATTTCTGTTTTGTGTTTTATAGGCTCATATCTGACAGATCATGTTGTATGTATTAAATAAGGTTATGATCATACATACAGAAAAGATCTGTTTGTAAGCTGAAGTACTTAAGATTATAATGATATTCAAGGAAACAAAAGCATTTGAGGGATTATTTTCAATTCATTTAAAAGTATAATGTATATGTTTCCTCATGTGCAAGAAAGCTCATAGGATAATTATTTTACTTACTTATTGCCATGATAACAAGCAAACATAAAGCTCCGCTGCTGCACAGTGATATGTGTTTATCAAGTGGGGTCAGCTTTGGGTTAACTGGGAGTCTCTGTTGATCTCGTCTGAGCTCACTCACATGATGGGGGTTGGCTGATCTGTCTAGGGTGGCCATGGCTGAGATGATGGGCGACACAGCTCTGCTCAATATGTCTATTGTCTTCTGGCATCCTAGTTAGGGCGTGTTCTCATGGGCATGGCAGGAGAACAAGAGACAGCAAGCAGACCTTTACAAAGCTCCTTGAAGCCGAGGCTCAGTACCAGTTCACTGTCACTTCCACACATTCTAAAGATCGAAGCAAAGCAAACAGCGTGGAGAAATAGTCCATCTTTTAACAGGAACTCTAGAGTTACTGAACAAAAGATGTGGAAACAAGAATTGAGACCATAATGCATTTAATCTACCACAATACATCCTCTGCAGGAAGAATTCTATCAAGCTAACCTGGCTTTCTCATGCCAATTGAAAGCGCCAGCCATCACTTACTAAGGTATTTTGATGAATACAACATGGTATAATAAATTAAAATTTAATATCTGGAGATATATTAAAATATCTCAAAATATAGACTTGATGAGAAAATATGATAAAATTCAAACTTCCCTGTGAAAATGTTGAGTACAATTGATACACATGATTCTAATGAATACATAGCAGGTTAAGGAGTAATAAATATACTGTTGTAATTGTTCTTTTTATTCTAAAGTTCCTATTTGTAGTTCGATTTTCTTTATTTATGGCCTAAGTTCCCTCCAGCCTCAATGGGACTTAGTTAATTTCAGTTTTCAGGGCAAAAAGATGCACCTCTTTTCTTTAAGCTGTTTTATCTTTTTATTTTTATTATTCTGAGCCAGAGAAGGGTAGGGAAAAGGCACTCAGTATTTCAGGATCTGGAAGACTGTCTTTTCACTTACAGAGATAACAAAAAAAAAGGGGGGGGGTTGATTCTTTTATTTTGGTATTTAAATTCATGATAAAGATGGCTATTCATAGGCTGCTTTTGGCTTCAGAAGCTGTGAGTTTTTTATGATGTAAGTTTTTAAGTATTCTACTGAGTTTTTGCAAGCTTTCCACAGAATCACAGAACTGAATAGCTAGAATGGATTTATAGGCCCTCCATACATATTAATTACTCATTTCAGGAATCTTTAATGAAAATCACTGTTAGATGATGATCTGACCTCTCTGCTTGGACACTTTCAGTAATGAGGAGTTCACTTCTGTAAAAATCAGACTGTTCATAAATATGGATGAATGTACAATATAACAATCTACTTCCATTAATATTTCCTGCTTGAACCTAATGTTACCTACCCTCTGGAGCAACTAATCTATTCACTCTCTCAACATGACAGATGTTTTGAAGCTCATTATCATGTATCCATTCAGTCTTCTCTTTCCCAGGTTAATCGTAACAAGTTTATGTTATTATCCCTCATATGTTCTTGTCTCTAGACCTGCTCTATTCTGACTGTGGTACTCTCCATGCACTCCTATTTATTAATGTATTTATTATCAGGAATTATTCAGTTCTGAACACCATGCCTCAGGCACAACTTAAAGAGCATAGATTCTCATAATAGTAACACCTCCCCTACAATCCTAATAGTTAGAGATGCAAGTAGCTATACAGAGTGATACACATTAACCTAATGTTTCAGAGGAAGAGATTGAGGCCCAGAGAAATTATATTACTTGCCAAAGAGCTATCAAATAATTAAGTGACAGAACCAAAATGAAAATAAAATGATTGGAAATAAAAAACTAGGTCTAGAAATCCCAATGGTAAATACATTCTAATATACATGCCTTTGATTTTCATGTAAGGGCCATGAATGACCAATGTCACTAAAGAGACACTAATCATATGTTGGTTTCCTCATCTGTGTTAGGTGCTGCTCTAGGCATTTTATGCTATCATCACATTGAATTAAATTATCACACAATAATTCTTTGGAAGTGAGTACTAATATATCTATTTTGTAGGCAAATAAATTTAGGTTCAGAGACGACAAATGACTTGCTTGTGTTTCTTGCCAGTTAGAGAAATAGCTGAGGTTCAAGAGAAATGTTTTCCAATTATTAAGTCCATGATATTAGGTACTTTTAGTGTCCAACAATGGATTCATGTTCAGATGACAGAAAAGTTGGAGTGGATGATTCCTGGTTTAAGGATACACATAGATTAATGCAACCAGATAGCAAGTTAAGAAATGAACTTTTACATTTAGAGCACATTGATTTTCAGCAAATATGTCAGGATAATTCATTAGGGAAAACTAGTCTTTTCAATAAATGCTGCCAGAATAGTTAGACATCCATATGAAAAATGAATCTCCAAAGTACCTCACAACATATGCAAAGAAATTAACTAGAAAAAGATCATTGATGTAAACACAAAAGCTAAAAGTATACTTTGAAAAGATAACATAATAGAATTTTCTTCCCTGTGGGAAGAAATATTTCTTAGACATGACAATAGACATAAATCATAAGAGAAAAATTGATAAGTTATATTTTACTAAAATCTCAAAGAGCTTTTCAAAAGACACTGTTAAGAAAAAGGCAAGTCACAAACTGCGAAAAATATTCACAAGACACATATCAAACAAAAGACTTTTATTTAGAATATTTAAAAATATTGTATCTCAATAAGTTTTCAAACATTCCAGTTAAAATGAGGAAAAAATTTGAACAAAATCTTCACAAAAGAAGATACTCAGAAGGTCAATAAGCACATGAACAGATGGTTAAAATTATTAGTAATCAGAGAAATAAAAAAAGAGAACCTACTCCTCATCATTAGGGTGACTAAAATTAAAAAGAGTAAATACGAAATGTTGGTGAAAGGTAGAACATCTGAAACTCTCATACATTGCTATTGGGAAGATAAATTGCTGTAACTACTTTAAAACACAGTTTGGCTGTTTTTATAAAGTTAAATATTCTCTTCCAATGCTATCTAGAAAATCCACTTCATGGTATTTACTTAAGGACAACTAAAGCATATGTTCACAGAGAAACTTTTACAGAAATGAAATTAGAAGCTTTATTTATAATAACCAAAAACTGTGAACAACTCAAATGTTCATTATTATTTGATTTGTTAAACAAATTGTTGTATATCTTTAAAACTAATACTCAACAGTAAAAAAGAACAAATTATGGATCTATGCAGGATCATGTTTAAATCTCAAAAAACATTATGCTGAGGGAAAGGCCAGAAACAAAATACTACATACTGTACGATTCTATTACATGACATTTTCAAAAAGGCAAAACTCATCTTTAGGGACAGAATGCTGACTGCTGGTTGCCAGGGCTGGAGGTGGAGAGATTTGACTACAAGTATTCCCTTGGTTGTGGTGTGTGTTACATTAGAGTACTATCTGTCAAAACTCACTGAATTTCCACACTTAAATTACGTACATTTTGTTGTATGGAAATTATGCTTCGATCAATTTTTTTAAATCTGTGTTTTTTCATTGTAATACAATCTCTTATACAAAGTGCGAGAAACAAAAAGTATTAATCTACATCAGAAAAAACAAATGTTGAAATCAGTATTTATTTTCTCCCTTTTTTCTGCATATGTATATTAAAAATACATGTCTATTAAAAACTATGTTGCATTACTGGATATTTGGTGTTGTATAATATCTTGTTGGAATAAATAATGCCAGAAATAACTTTTTACATATACAATTTAACTGAGTTTCCAGTAATTTTCAGAGACATATTATTGGTCACAGAATATAAAAAATTTTAATATACTTGCTATGCACTGTAAAATTTCTTTCTGCTAACCATGTGTGAGGTATGACTTTGTGACCTTTGCCATAACCTAACCATCATTGCTAACACTGAATTACTCTTTGCTAATTTGAACAAAGGTCATTTTAATTTGCATTTTTCATAATTAATAAAATTAAATATTTTCTTAAAATACATCCACAGTTACATGTGTTTCTGTAAATTCTATTAAGTCCTTTGTCCGTTATTATTTTTAATAAACATATGAGCTCTTTATCCTTAAAGACATCACATTTTGTGGGTCTTATTTGTTGTTAATATTTTTCTCAAATATTTTTTCTGTTATTTGGATGTTTAGACCTTTTTGATTTTGTGTGGTTACATTTTAAAATCTTTCCATTTCAATCCTGTTTTTTAAGGTGTTAGCAACCAAACTACAGAAGAGTCAAAATTTTTCTTTTATTAAGCACAAAGCAGCATGAGAGTTCCAAATATAAGACATTAAAAGAAAAATAAACAGGAAAGAAAACATTGATAAACTTTTACCTCCCTTAAGCTTTCACTGACAAATATTTTAGCCACCTTTTTAATAAGAAATATGTGTTAAAGAAAACTGAAATGTGGAAAACAAAGAGCATTAGATGGTATTTTGGCATATGCCACTTGTTATAGACACGAAGTATTGATTAAGAGGTGGGAAGGAAAGGTTGGCTGATACATGTTAGGACCAGATGCTTGAAAACTCACCAGAGTGGATCATAAGGAGCTATTGCCTATACATATGGACCTTGTAGTCAGAGGGATATTTGGACATTGCTAACTTGACTCTTTCCAAGACATTGATAAAAGAGGAATAACAATGAGCTTGAATTTAAAATATTATTGAACAAATCATTAGGTAAATTTCGAGCAAGCAGGCTATGATGTGTTGGTGTCCAAGCTTTTCAGATGATATGAATGATGCCTTGTGCATTAGAGAGACTGTGACCAGAGAGATCTTTCTGTATGTGAGCACCGCCTGCTGGCCATGATGCAGTGATTGGCCCCCAGAAAAGTGTTTATACAGAAGTGTTAGTCCATAGACAAAATATTATAGTCTTTAAAGTAATTGGGCTTTAAGGAAGTTACAGTGATGACGTACTACGGAAAAGACTTTTGCTTTCAAAGTGTCTTGGAATATGAGGTTTTAAGAATGATTATTCTAGGTGGAGCAAGTATGGAGAAAAATTATTCTCATGTATCATTTGTAGAAGCATAGATTGGTTTAAGCTTTAGGAAGTACATTTTGGCAGTGTATATCAAAAATTAAATTGAATTCCTAAATTTTACTTTTAGGAATTTATCCTAAATGAGTTATCAGAAAAATTAGTAAAGATATATTGAAAGGATCTTTTTCAGAGCATTATGATAGTAGTGAAAAAAAATGAGAAATTTAAACTAAACTTCTCCATGAAGAGATCATTTATGTAAACTGTACAGCCATCTAATGGAATATTATACAGTTATTAAAACGATATATGTATTTTGATACACTTCAACATGAAAAGGTATCTATGATATATAGTTAGGTGAAAAATGCAGGTCATTAATAGTACCTAGTATACTGTGGGCTTGAATCAGACTGCCTTGTTTCAAATTCTGGCTTCACCACTTGCTAACATGTTAGTTTGGGCAAGCTGACTTTTTTTGTTCTCAAAATGTCTTCATCTCTAAGTTGAGAATGATAACAGTACCTACTTTATAGAGTAGATTTAGAATTAAAAGGAAATTCAAATAAGAGCTAAAGCATACTATACCTGAAATAGGTATAGTATTTGTGTAAATGTTCACATTTATATTTGTGTTTGTGTAAATGTTCACATTTATATTTCTATCTATAAACAGATAAAAGTCCAGAAGGATATATCAACATAATGGTAAAGTTTACCTCCTAGTGTTGGAATTAATGGTAATTTTTTCATATTTTCTTTATTTCATTTTACACTTTATGATTTTTTTACTTTGAATATACATTACATATAGAACTTAAAATAAAAAATCAAAGTTATTTCTATATCAAAAAACAAAAGTAATCTTATTGTAGGAGCAATAAGGCATGATTAACAACATATTTTTTTTTTACCTGAAAATGTATCAAACTTGAAATTTTATATTGTATTTAGAGTATCATAATAGGTTTGGCCAGTGGCCTTAGTATTACTAAAAATTTCAAATGAAAGCATAAATCCTGACTATTTAGAACAAAATCTTAATATTTTTAAAAATGAGATATCCATAAAAGTTGGAAAAACATTGAATTCTCCAAAGGAATACTTTCCTTATAATCTCCATGTTTTAAATAAAAGTAAGACATGTAATATTGATGTGCATATAATTATAATTTTGAGGATGAAACTTGATTTAATGCTATAGAATGTTGTTTTTCTGTTATACGTCACTCACAGAGAAGAAGGAAAGAAACCATGTGTTATCATTTTGGAGGTGCTGCCTAAATTATTTGATTTTTATTCTCAATGAATTGTCATCTGTGTGTGTTAAGGTAAAAAAAAAATTATCTTAATGTAAAGCACTGAAGTTTTGTTTGTGTTCCTTTAATGGGCCCTCTTTCGCTATAACTCATTTAGCAAATCTTAGTGTCTGCCCAGGCCCCATACCCAAAAGAGGCAACTTTTCTAAAAATTTTCTTTTCTAAAAACTCCATATTTTTACAACCAGAAAGACAAAATATTCATTAAATTATTAATATTTCTATCACAATTGGGCTTGTAAGATTATTAAATTTCATAGTGGAACATGTCTATTTGACCATGTGCAAGAATTCATTTTGCTTCAGATAAACAAAATAATCCTCACAATCCATGTTAAGAGAAATAAGTCAAGACAGAAAAAGTCAAGAACCATTTGGTTTCACTTGTATGTGGGATATAAAACGAAAGCAACAAATGAACAAACAAGACAAATTAATGAACAAAAACTTATAGATACAGACAACAGTATAGTGGTCACCAGAGGAAAAGGGGCTAAGGGAAAGGTAGAAAATGGTAAAGGGGATCAATATATAGTGACGGAAGGAAATTTGACTTTGAGTGGTGCACATACAACACAATATACAGATTATGTATTATTGAATTGTACACTTGAGACCTATATAATTTTATAAACCAATGTCACTCCAATAAACTTAATAAAATGAAAAAAAATAGAGAAAATGATCCTGACTATAAAGATTAGGTGGTAAGATAACTATATCACAGTCATCTAATATTCTTCCCCAAATCCTTTCAAAATAATTAGTAAAAACCTGCGTGGCCTTTGGAAATTAGACAAGAACACTACTGACTTTCCATATTTGAAGGATTTATGGGAGAGATGGTGCTATGGACCCAGGTGGATGAGAGTTATAGAGTGACTCACACATTCTTCCTGTCTGCCATAGTTACTGAAAAGAGAAATGGCAACTAAGCAGTCCTAAGGAGATGTGGGATTTTCTGCCGAGCAGTATCCACAATTGCATATACAAATGACAAAACTGACTGCTGGGACTGCTGGTGGTGCTTTTTCCTCAGCACCTAGTTCTCATGACAACTCAACTGACAATGTAAATTTATCCTAAGAACAATACGTACTCTCTCTATTTACCTGGGCCTGAGGAATCTCTGGCTTGGTGGTAAGTCAATATGGGCAGTAAGAACTTGCTTCTGGAAGGTTTAGTAAGTCACAAATCCTGGAAAAGATAAAATGGATCTTTTAGGTTAAAACATATAAAATTGCCATGCTTATAAATTTTAAAATGACTGAAACACCAGAAATTTTATATGCTTTCACTTAATATAAGTAACAACAATGAAGAATCACAGCAAATGCTTCCTTAGGAAACAGATTTGCCTCAAGAAAGTTGGAAAAAAATTCAATGATTCTGACTGTGTTATCAATATGTCTTAAGATAATTTGCATATATGAATCCAAAATAAGTAGTCGTGAAGTTCTAAAATCAGGGTGGTATCTATAGAGATGAAAAACATAAGTATCTAATAAAAACCATGATGTATACGATGAATAGTAGATTGGATACTGAAAATATATAAAATCTCTGAAGTAGAAGAGAAACTCAAGAATTTTTCTGAAAATCAAGGCAGACAGTATAGAGATAAAAATGAGAGAGAAGAAAAAATAAAAAATGAGAAATGCAGAGCATAATTAGGAACTCACATTTATGTAGAACTGAATGTCAGGGGGAGGAGAGTGTTGCCGAAGAACTCAAAACAATGGTTAAAGAAAGAAGAAAATTCTCCTCAACACTGGCGCCTACAGGTGAGAAGGGCTCACCATGTACTTATGAGAAGTGATTGAGGACCCGTACAGGTATTTTAAGCACAATGGTGTTGGAAGATGTGCTTGGGTCTTCATCAGTTAGTCCTGCTAACTAAACCAGAAAAATGTGTAGGTTATGGGAAACAAGAAATGGCAATACGCAGGACCATTAAAACTAATTAATATTAGATATACATCTTACTTACATAAATATGCACATACAACATAATAAAAATATTGGAAGTTTTTGACAAAGAAACTATATAATATTAAAATACTAATAATTAAATATTAATTAATAATATTAATTATATAATAATTAATTATATAGTAATAATCTAGGTTGAAAATTCCAGATTATATCAAGGAGAAAAAAAGATAGAAGGAGGCAACATGAGTATTTTTTATTTTACACAGGAGGAATTGAAAGATTTTTCTTTTAATTTTTGACTTTGAGGAGTAGAGAAAAATAAGTAAAAATAGAATGTGATCATTAATTAAACATGAACAGGCTATATGTAAAAGTAAAATACAGAGAGAGACAGAGACAGAGAGAGAGAGAGGGAGAGAGAGAGAGAGAAACAATTTTATAAAAACTGAAAGAAAAAGAAATAGCAAAAAGAAAAGCAAAGGGGAAACTTGTTAGAAGAGTAAGTAGTTTTAACTGCCATATTGAGTCTCTTAAATTAGATAGGAAAATATTCAGAATCCAATTATGTGGAGCCTTCAAACCATAGACCTAAGGAAAAAGAACATGGCTGTCAAAAATGAAAATAATGGGCAACAATTTTCAGGTAAACACAATAAAAAAAGTCTACGCACATGCAGGTACGCATATTAGGAAAGAGGTATGCCGGGTATTAATAGTGGTTATCTTAAGGTGCAGATTAATGCGAAGTTTTCTTTTTCAACATTTTCTTCTATTTACTTACTTATACTTGCTAGTTTTTTCACAGTGACGTGTTTTGCTTTTGTTATTCAAATAATTTATGATTACTTTTACGTAAAAAAATTAATGGGTTTAAAGAACCAGGATAAACCAGACAAAAAAGTGCTGTATTTATAAGGTGTTATTACCTTTAATATATAAATAGTGTTTGTAAATCAATCCTAAAAATATGAATGACTCCTTAAAATTTTGGGCAAAGGACATGAGTAGTTTTAAGAAGAAATGCAAATGTTCAATGACTCTGTGTGTTATGATTCTGGTTTTTATAGCTAAAGTCTTAAAAGGAATATTTCAACATGTTCGCAATGGTTCTTTTTACTTTTCTCTTTGTATCTACCCGTATTTTATGGGAATGGGCATGTATTATCTGTGTAATCATAAAATCATGTGAAAGAAAATGATCTCTTCAAAGAAAACAAAAAATAAGGGCAGTGTATCCTAGAATTGAATGTAAGTTTGTGGAATCTGAACAAATTTGCTCAAAGTTAAAGGAAAGATTATATCTGAGATTATTCCTATCTCCTTAGAATGTTCATCTTTCTTTCCTATCTCAGCCAAATCCTCCTTGAATGCCAGCTGGGCAAGAGCCTGGTTCTATCTAACAGTTGCACAATCAATGGGAGAACTGGGATTAGAGGCCACATGTGCTAACTCTCAAATGAGTAAAATATATTAGATCATATCATCTGGAAGAATCTGGTTGTTAATATATCCTTTCCTGAGAGGTACTATTCTTGGAGATTTAAAGTCATGCATTTTGTATCTCTCTTAGATGACAACTCTTAAGCCTTGGGACTGACTCGAGTGTCTAGTTGTCCACACACCAAAGAGAATGCAGTAGCAATGGAAAGGGAACTTGTGCCTACTTGAGTTGCACTGGGATGCCATTTAGGAGCGGAAGACCCTGCTTGACTTCTTCCCTGCATATGCATGGCTTGCTTTTTCTACATGGGAAGTGGCATTTTTATACCCAACCTGTTGCCAGGAATTCCAAGTTCAGAGTAAGACATTTTTTTCTATTTTTACAAATAGTTAATTGAGGGTCTCACATCTAGAATTATATATCTGCCTCTCCCCAAAAGATTTGCCAGCACAGATGGTGAATAAACCAAAGATAGATGTAATCTTAGTCCTAAAGAAAGAAATGTGATTTCTCCCCCAGCTACTTCCACTTCTGAAGTAGGCATTACCAGAACCAATCCTGCATTCTGCTCAACTCCTTCAGCTGGAGAGTGATGTGAGCAAAAATGATGCACAGATTCTTTCAACTGTGGACATGCTTTTCTATTTCTGTATGAAATCTTAATATACAAGGATAGTTATTTATGATCAAATGTTGACGCTTTACCCTAGGCAATTCTCAACTTGAGTGTGGAAGTCCAGAAGTATATCCCACCAGAATAGGAGACCGGCAGTCCATTAGCAGCAGAGTGGGGCTCACCCGTAGGCATGGGATCTTAGGGTTCATAGAAAGCCTGTGAACATTTCCACAAAACAAGTAATCGAGCAAAAATAGAAACAATAGTAGCTTACAGTTATATAGCATTTTATAATTTATAAAATGTTTCACAGTTGTCTTCCTTCAGCTTCACTAGTTCTTGTGAAGAATGCTGAATTGGGAGTGTTCATTTCTGATTCACAGACATGGACATTTACTCAGAGAGGTTAAATGACTTGCCCAAAGTCACACAGTCAATAAATTTAAGAATTTCAACTTCTTTCTATTACATAAGAGTCATCATTCTCTTGTTAATTTCTGGTATCTCTCCAGTGGAGTGGGAATGAAATTACACATTAGGATTTCATCACTTTTGTTGGAGCCTGTGCTACTTGAATTATTCTACAGATGCCTATCTGATTGTAGAGGGGCATAATATTGAATAACAACAATAAAAATGAATGACTTTGGGGGCTTTAGCTCAAATAGCCTATTACAATTGTCAGATTTCTTTACGTTCATGTTTTATCTTCACAATTCTTGTACTTTGCAATTGCAATTTATAAAGCCATGCTTGTCTTAATATATAAATTAATATTTACATTCAAGAAGATATGTCAAATATTTTCTAAGATTTTGCATACTTTGGCAGACCAAATGTACTCCTAAGATTAAAGAGATCCTGATGTGAGAAGCACAGGCATTGCTTTTTTGTAAAACTTCAATGATCATTTTGTGGGGAAATACACTGAGTTAAAAGGAGGTGATGGTAAATTAATTTCAGTAGTTATTTCTAAGATAAGTTTGAAGGGTTAAATCAGGTAGGTGGTACAGACACAGTTTTCTCTGGAGAACAGCAGAGAAGGTGTGTGAGTTGGAGTTGGAGTTAGGGAAGGTTAAGAAAACATATTGGGTAAACTGGGGGCATGAAAATGAATGTTGCCTTTTTACAATTTTATCTAAAGCTAACCCTGAGTATATCACTAGTAAGCATGACTCAAAAGAAAGACATTTAAACACCTTGATTAATGTAGAAATAACTTTACTTACGAGTTAAAAAAAATGAAAAAAAAAATCATATCCTGAAGGATTTAAAAGAAATTCTAATTCAGGATACACAGAAATAGTGTGCTTTTGTTATCTGTAGTAAAAGGAATAAGAAACAAGCATATATCTACTTCATAATTTATACTGTAACTGTTCCCTTACTTAGACTTGTCACTGGTAACATATTTTAAATAATCATGACAGCAAAAACAAATAAAAAATCAGATTATTTAGACTTCTGCTGTATAAAAGCTATTTTAAAAATTATAATCTCAGTATCAGAAGCCAACAAGAAACTTTATTGAAGTTAATTTGGGAGTTTTATTTTTCTTGGTATGATAAGATTAGAATAACACAACATTATTTTGTAATTACATATGGATTTTTATAATTGGATTTTTAAAGTACTAAAAATATATTTTGGAAAATATATATTTGGAAAATGTAAAAATATCTTTTTTCTGGTAACAGTGATCTGTGGCAAAAATAATGTAACAATTATTGAAACAATACACTGTTACTTTCCCTATGCAGGAATTGCCTCTCCTCTTCTAATTCCTCCCATTGACCTGGGAGTCTCCAGGGTGATGGCAGCCTCTCAGATGCAGGCCTGTCTAAGGACTCATCATAAGAAGTGTCTGGTTCGTAAACAGTGAGACAGGACACAGACCTTCCTGGATGTCAGCTGGCATTCTCCAGTTCCCTGGTTTCTTGTTATCTTATTGGCAGTGGCAAAATGGCATTTATGTTGTACATGTCAATGCAAGGTCCTGCTGGGCTCTCGATCCTCCTGACCAAGGAGTCCACCCCAAACTCTGAATTTTTAGGGAGGTTTTATGACAATAGTTCTTGAGGGTTTTATTGCTTTTTTCGTTTTAGTCCCTTTGTTCTAAGGGAGCAAAGTTGGAAGATAAACTCCCACTTAGAATTCTTTCTCTATTTCCCATAAGTCAAAATTATATGCCTGGAATTTAAGGGTAGGATGCTCTTCCTGGGTCTTTCACCAGTCTAAACCCAAGTGCTCCTGCTAAAGTAAATAGGAAAAAAAAAGTGGTAGCACTAGTTGTAGAAGGTATTCAGGAACAAGGAACATCATATATTTCTCCATTCTAATGCTCACCACACTATATGGTAATTGCTTGCTTAATGTCTCTTTTACTTTTGGACTGTAAGTACTATTACATGAATAAAATAACAGTAATAATAATCACACAAATAACTAGCATTTATAAAGCAGTTGCTGTCCTGGGCACCATTATGCATGCTTTACATTATTAACTCATTCAGTCTTTATATCATAACCCAATGAGGTAGATCTGTTTCATTATTCCCATTGTTGCTTGACTGAATTTAATGTGCGTGTATGTCTCTGTGTGTGTACATGTATAGAAATTTCCAAATCCTTCTATGGGTACATGTAATCTAAGTCCATCACAAGTGACCTCATGCCGCTAACATCTCTCTATTATGGCCACAGTAGTAATTATTGCAGAGACTGTCTTATGTAGCATGCTTATAGTAATTGTTTTATTTTTATGCTATAGAATCGGCGTTATATTTTACAAAATTTATTCAGCAATCATTTGTCAAAAGCCCACTAGGCTCAAGGCACTTTGTCAGGCAACTTTTTACGCAAGGTGCCATTTGCAATGCCAAGATCTGTGCAGGTTGGGCAGCTATAGTTTAGGCAAAATGTTCCCAGACTCTGTGGGCTGTGTTGCCATTATCAGGATGCAGGAAGCGAACTCATCCTTAAACTATTTATTGGACTATTTGCCTCTACTAATTAAAAGGTTAAAATTTTCTCACATTCTCAATTGAAAAATCTCTTTTTCTTTGATTTCTTTAGGAATGAAATAGTTTACCACTAGTCCCATCTCCTAGTCTCTCTGCTGGGATTCTGAGCTCAGTCAGATAACATTTATAAAGCATTTTGTTCTGAGAAGAAAGGTTGCACATAGGAGGCTAAATATTATCCACCTGAGTGCACGAGAGACAAATGCTGTCACCAGCCAAGCTTTCCTCTGCCTTCACATGCCATGTATTAAAAGCATATGTAATACAGAGAAACTCACTTTTTAAGCTCAAGAACAGAAGAATAAAGCAACTATCATGCCTGGGGGGTCTTGGAAGGCACGCAGAAAGCAGTAATTAGTCTTGCAAATAGTTTGAGAAATCATCTGACCACAATATTCATGATAGTCCATAAACTTGCATTGGTATTGCACAGGCTTCCAAGTTATGCGCCTAACTCTCCGTATGCTGCTTTTGCAAATATTTTTCCTTTTCTGCTCTCTTGAACTGGAGATTAAAAGAATAAGACAACTGCCTGACAGCTCTTTGGATTTTAATGGCCTAAAATCACAAGGTCAACATATTCTTAAATCATTATCTGACTTTGAGAGATCAATACATTTTTATCGTGAACTCCATTTTGATTATCATTAGTGGAACAGGTTTCTGAGATACGGAGATGAATAAGACAATAAATGACTTTATTTATGAAATAAGCAGATGTCAGCTGAACAATTTAACAACTTCAATTATCCTAATAGCCAACCAATATCAACTACAGTATGATAAATGTTTTTTCAATTGGCCATTATTACAATGGCCTGTATTATAATGCCTTGTTTGGTGTTTGGTATAAAGAATATGTTCAATAATGCTAACTTCTTCAATTTCTTCTAAAAAATTGAAATACCATGAATTCGCTGAGTGAACTTTATGTTTTTGTTTACCATTCTACCCCCAGTGTCCAGCAGAGTTTCTGGCAGTGGGTAGGTGGTCCACAATATTTGCAGACTGAATGAGCCTATCACAGAGTGGTAAATTGACATTCAAATTCTTTCCTAGCATAGCTTACAATGGGAATCTAATAAATAAGGTAAAACACAGGATAGCAAAATATATTAACTTTCTTTTATTTCTGAACCATCTGTTATTATTATTTTTTGGCCATAGTTTATGTCTATGGTTGTTGATGATTATTTCATCTCATCTTAATATCAATGACATAAATCTAAATGTTCTTTAAAAGGAGCACCAAAAAGGGATATTTAACAGCTTTATTGAGATATAAATCATATTTCACACAATTCATCCATTCATAATGTACAATTCAATGGCTTTTAGTGTATTTAGGGCATTGTGTAACCATCACCACAATCAATTATAAAACATAGTCATAACTCCAAAAAGAAATCACACACCTCTTAACTGCTGTCACCCACAAGCCCTCCTGGCCATTTTTCCATCTCTACCAGTCCATGAATCTACTTTCTGTATCTATAGATTTTCCTATTCTGGACATTTCATGTGAATGGAGTCATACAGTATGTGGACTTTTATGCCTGACTTCTTGCATTTAGCACAATATTTTCAAGATTCAGCCTAGTGGTAGCATGTGTCAGTACTTTATTCCTCTTCATTAATGAATAATATTCAATTGTATGATTATACCACATTTTGTTTATCTACTTATCAATTGGTGGACATTTGAATTGTTTCCACTTTTTTGGCTGTTATGAATAATGCTATTATGAACATTAGTGTATGAGTGTTGTGTGGACATATGTTTACTTTCTCACTTAGTAGAGTAAGGGCATATTTATAAATCCAAAAACAAAATAAAACAAAACAAACTCCACATCCATTTATCTACCAGAAGAAATAGTGGGAGAATTTTAGGCATAGTTTAAAAAGCATTGACTAAAAGTCTGTCAAGAGACAGGGGTATCCTCCCAATTCTGGCACTAACAAAACATATGGCCTTGAGCAAAGGGCTTCTTTCGCTTTCATTTTCTTGTACATAGAGTAGTTGGGCCCCTATCTCAAAGGTCCGTTTTCAATGCAGACATTCAAAGAATTAATTTTAGTTGAAAATCAAGCCTAAATCCAAAAGTATTCCATCAACTAGATCAAGAAAATGGAAAAAACAAATATAAAAGATAAACATAATAAATAAAAATTATTCCTCAGCTGCCTTTAGGAATAATTAAAAGTTGTATCAGAAAGAAAGACAAAATTTGTATTTTTGTCATCTATAAAGAACTGACAAATAACTATAAAATAAAGAACTATATAGGTGTCAATGAGAAAAAACAGGCTTGCTTGTTAAACACTCTTTTCTACTTTCTAAGAAATGTAGATAGAAGTTGGATTTGCAAATCTACCTTTTTAATTGAATAAAAACCCTTTTATAATTGCAAAGAAAAAAAGAATATTTTACAAATATAGTTGAACGCATAGTAACTATTTCTAAAAGGAGACTAAGAAGGCTCTTACGTATTCATAGAAAGCAAAAATTCACACAACAGTGGCTATATCCCTGGGCATAGCAAAAGATGGCAAACAAATGAATTACCCATATCTTTTCTGTTGTTGTTTTTAGCACCCTCACTGTAAGCAATCTTTGTCCAGGGGATTCCCTCACTCTTTCTGTTCTTTAATTTTACTTAAATATTTTTCAATTTCTTATTAAAATGTAGAGATGTAATATAACCTATATGTACTAGAAGATAATATGGAAGAGTGGTTGATAGATTCCTGCTTAAAAGAAAAGTATTTAGATAATGGTATAAATTAATATCCTCATTCCTAAAACACATTTTATGCAATATACCTTTTTCTTTCCTTGTGCTCAAAAATACTTCCATCTGTGTTGGGGTAGTGAGGGGCGATTCTCTTGTGCCATATAGGTCTCAGGCATTCCCTAAGTGATAGCTTGCTTATAACTTCAATAAGCCACTAAAATGTTCCCTCTGTCATTTAGCAAAGATTCAATGATTTACTCTCTCATACACATACACACCCCACATACACATACCACACACACACATATACACACACCCCTCCTCTGGGTAAAAAGAAATAGTAGATGAGGAACCTGATAGAAGTGCGTTGAAGGTTTGGCTCACTCTTTACTTTTATGGTTTATATGAGCCTCAGGTTCTTTCCTACCACCCTTCCCTCTCATACTGCCCAGGAGCTTCCCTGGGTCATTGCCTCAAGCTGTCTGGTCACTTGAAAAAGTCAGAGTTAATGTAGAAGATTGGAAGGGGGCTAAGAAAATTGTTCCAAATCCAGAGTTTTAAGTATCATTTTCGGGACTTTTTTTTTTTTTTCATTTTAGTTTTTAACACCAAAACATATGGCATTAGTTTTCTTAGAAACTAAGCATTTGGAAAAAATGATTTTGACATGAGGTTTTTGTCTTATCCAGAGTCATTTGCAATCTTTTCCAAATTTTCTTTTTATCCAAAATAAATATTGAAAAAACTGAAAAGAAAAGTGAAAAATATTTAGATTAATCAACAATAGAATAGTTAAGTAGATAATGGTATATGTCTACAACATATTACTATTGTAGTGAAAGTTAATGAACTGCTACATGAAAAACTTGCTTGAATCTCAAAAGCATAATGTTGAGTCAAAGAATCCAGACACAAAATAATATGTACTGATGATTCTATTTATATAAAATTCAAAAAAATAAATTTTTGAAACGCATACTTAAACTATAAAAAAAGCATGAAAGAGATCACCATAAAACTTAGGTTGATGATTTCCTTTGCAGAGGAAGAAGTGGGTACTGTTGGAAGAGGGCATGAAGGTATTTTCCAGGTTGCTAAAATGTTCTATATTTTAACTTAGGAGGTAGTAACACAGGTGTTCATTGTGATAATTTCTTGAATGTATAGGGAAGTTAAATTCCTTGAATGTGTAAGATATAAAAGAAAACAAAATATGCACTCATTGCAATTTGGAGCAGAATCTCGTCAATACCCCTCTGGCTCAATCCTAGGAGTTTTTGACAATGACCCCATTGGCGGTTCAAAGAAAGTTACAGAAGGTGAGAGGTCTAGCAGGACTCTGAGCTTGGAAACTCATCTAGGCCAAAGCAACAAAGCCTGTGTCCAGAGCTTCCAGAACAGGATGCTACTTCAGACTCTCAATATAGACTGCAAAGTATTTTTTGGCTTTATGTACTTTTCTTATAAATATTAAATTTCCAATTAAAAATATCTTGACACTTTATGTAAGAAGCTACAGGTGCCATTATACCCAGATGAGATATGTTCCCATTTAGCTTTTTTACATAGAGCTATTCTAAAGCCACTATGATTTACTATGCGGAATTATCCTAAAGTGTGTTCCTCTTAACATATTAAATGCAATATTAAACAAATTAAATCCAATAATCCTGAGAAAATAAATTTAAAGGTTTTCTTTACTTCAGGCCCTTTAAGAAAATTCGAACTCGCTTCTGTTCATTGTAAATTACTTACTGGTGTCTGGCATGCACAGCATTCCAATCTATATGACAGTGGAGAAATATCCTGGCCCCCATCTTCCCTCCACTCTTCTCAGAACTTCTATGGCATACTCTGGGACATACTGAGGAAGCATAAAGCCAGTGCCTTTTGATAACCTAATGCAATTTAAAAGAACAGAGGACTAATGGACAATGATAACAGAAAGGTTATCCAGTCATTTCATAACAGAAGTTACAAAATAATTCTTAATCTCTTTAATCTCTGCAAAACGTCTCTCTCTCTCACACACACACACATACACACATACTCACACTCACACTTACACTCACAAATATAGACTTTAAATAAAGCCTGTTATAATGACCAAAGGAAAACTTGAAACAACAATGAATACCTAACAATACTTTTTACATGCCAGGAAGTAAAAGTCAATATAACTGATATTTTTAAAAATCATAAAATAGAGTAATTAAAAGGCTGTTTTTAAACCCCTAAATTCAATTAATGTGGTCAACATGAAAGGTTTCTTTTAGCAATAGAAATTCAATTCCTTTAGATTGATTTGAGAAATATCGCATTTCTAGTTAATACTATTTAGGAGGAAAAGCCCAGCAGTCCTCTGCCCCATCCTCTGCCCAGAGGCCATCAGTGTCAACTTTGCTGAATTCCTTTGGTATTTACTTTCATAGTCCTAAATGGTATGTGTATATTACTATCTTTTGATTGATCTCTACTAGGTATGGCTTAATGATTTTCTATATGGTAGATGAGGAATTTTAATTCTCTTATGTTTCCTTTCTTCTCCCTCTCAATATAATTCTATCACATTTTTAGTTCAGTCTCTAAAATTTAACTCAACCTGAAAAATTAAAAAATTATTTTGGCTATGCATTGTAGGCAGCCTGCAAGATGGCCTCCAGTTATCCCCACCTCCTGGTATTCATGATCTTGTGAAAGCTCCTCTCCTTGAATAACTTGCTTCTAACCAATACAATATGGCAACTTAAAATGGCATTTCTGTGATTAAGTTACAAAAGATTGTCATTCTTTCTTGCTAGAGGACTCTCTCTACTGCTTTCTTGCCTTTGAGGAATCAAACTGTCATATTGGAGAGGCCCATGTGGCAAGAAAATGACAATGACCTCAGGTCCACTTATATATGATTTTTTCAATAAATATCCAGTCATTCCTCTGTATTCCTGGATTTCACATCCACAAATTCAACCAACTGCTGACCAGAAACAGTATTTTCAATCTGTGGTTGAGAATCCACATGTGTGGAAGGCTGACTAAGGTTATATGTGTGGATTTTTGACTGTGCAGGGGTCAGCACCCTTAACCTCATGGTTTTCAAGGGTCAACTTCATATTTCTCCTTGTATAACTTTTTTCCCTGTAATTAATAGTCTAATTTTTCCATTTGATTAGTTTTCTTTGACCCTGTGGTAAAATAATGTAGTCTTGCCACATTATTCACTAACTCTGTTAAACGCCTCTCAATAATATTTTCTGTCTGGTGAAATCTGTTTTGATGATCAGTTATACATTCTTTTTTCTTGAGATTACCCCTTTCATTGACTTCTGTTCAATTTTTCAATCTGTACTTGTTTTTCTCTGGGCCTGCTACACAACTCTTATACTGGGTCATCCCTTTTCCATCATTCTAATATCTCTCTTTACTTCTCTTTTTCTATTTTAAATGCTCTATTTCTTGGATCTTGCGTCCACACCTTCCTTTTTTTTACCTCCTTTCTTGTTGTCAAACATATTCTTTATTGGCATTCTAAGTAAGGATTCATGTAATATAAACTTTTTTAAACTTTGCATATATGAAATTTTTGAATTCTGTGATCACACTTGGTTAATCATTTGTCTGACAAAGCTGGATCCTGTACTCAAATTTATTTCTAGTGCCTAACAAAATGGTTAACATGGAAATGGTTCTCAGTGTCTGTGGATTATATATTCTTTTTATTACATTATGCTAATTTATAAAATTATAGGTTTTAAAGAGTAGAATAGTTTCAAAAAATCTTGTCTCAAAATCTCATTTTAAAAATGAGAAAATTGAAACCCAGAAAAGATAAGTAATATGTAATCACATACTAGCTAATAGCTGGTTCAGAATTGAGGTCTTTTTAATTCTCAACTGTTTGTACATTGACCATAATATATTAATATAGAGAAGACATCATGCAAAGAGTGTTACCAAAAATCAGAAATCAGAACTTTGAAGCAAACTGCTATTCTTCAGTTTTCATTAAAGTAATAAGTATAATAAGTTCCTATTATATGTGTTATCTTGTGCTTGAAGCCAAGGAGGACATGGTTTTTGACCTCAGAAAATCTTTATTCTTTTATTTACCAAATATTTACTGAATATATATGGTATACAGATACTGTGAAGGACAAAATGACAAAACAAACACAGCCTTTGACCTCAAAGACTCAAAGCTTCTGGTAGCCATGATAAGACCTATACACAAATAATTATAATTCAGTCAGGAAACAAAAGACAGTGGTGTAAATTATTGTAGGTATTCGGAACAAGAAGTCATATCACTATGTGGATATTGTGAGGTACTCTTGAAAGAAATATTGAGGTTGACTTTGTAAGAGGATGAGTCTCCAACACAGATAAGTGAGAGGGAAGGAGATAGCTAGGTAAAGCGATAGAATGAGGAAAGGTCTGGAAGTAGAAAAACTTCCATTATTTGTTGGATCAAAAGATGATGCAGGTTATGTGGACACATGGGTTCCATTTTAGAAGCAAAAGGAGATAAAGATGGGAAGGTAGATTGGAAACCGATGATGTACAACCTTGAACACTTACAAAAAGAATTTGGAATTTATTTTGTAGATCAGAGTTCTCAGATGTTAACGTGCATCGGAATCATTTGGAGAGCTCGTTAAAACACAGATTACTAGGTCTCCACCCCAGAGCATCAGATTCATGTCTGAGGCGGGGCCTGAAATATTACATTTCTAACAAGTTCTCAAGTAGCGCTGGTGCTGCTTCTCTGAGGATTGCTCCATGGGAGGCACTGCAGAAGACAAAGGGGAAGTCATTGGAGGCCTCTCATCAGAGCAGTAACATGGTCAGTTGGAAGTCTGGTTGCAGGAAGTAGAATAGATTGGAAAAGGGAGATACTGAATAAGGGGAGACAAGATCTAATCCCAGTGAGAGCAAAGGAGTCCTAAACTAAGATGGTGGAAGCAACGTGAAACAGACAAAATTGGATATCCCTCCATCTCTCTATCTCTGTCTGTCTCTCTTTCAGCTCTCATATTTGTTGGTCTAGGCACTGTCATTTGTCCAAATCCTCTAATTGAGCTACCTGTTAAAGGCATATTTCTGGGCTTTAGTTTTCTTAAATTTAAATTGAGAGAGTTAGACAGTTAGACTGTTTTACTTAAATTGGACCAGGCCCTTGATGTAACTCCACAAAACTCAAGGGGCTTTTGGGATCAGAGTTTGGGGACTGCTGCAATCTCTGTCTTTTCCCAACGTAGCACAAAATGATTTCCGAATTATTACAAATTGATAGATTCCTACCAAAAAAAAAAAAAAGCCATAAGCTTAGTGGCAGCCAGCAACTTTGGCTGCCCAGACAAAAGCTTCAGAAAAAGCATGACTATGTTAATTATAAAATAAGCATATTTTATCATTTCCCAAAATAGATATTGATTCAGTGTTATTTTTACCTATGGAGAGCTAGAAAGAAAGTAGTGCAGATCAGAGCCATGCTGACAGTTAATTCTGAAGTTGAGCAACTAATCATCAGCTCATCTACACTTGTTTGGAGAATTAGACTAAACTAGGTTCTATATTTTTAAATGGAGATTTTGATTATATTTTAGATTTACTCTAAAAACAACTTGCTGGGTTTTAAGCACCTTGAATTAGGGGATGAGCCTTTTAAAATTACATATTTTTATCTTTTGATTAGCAATTGGACATATATCATTCAGTTTTTTGTTTTTTGTTTTTTGTTTTTTTCCTGGAAGCTAGGTTTTTTTGTTTTTATTTCTACCATTATTGTTTGTTATAATCTAGACTTTTCTCTTCAAAAAGAAATACTCAAAAATTAGTGTAATATGTTTCCACAGTTTCTATTATTTATGATTAATAGAAAGTACCCCTTTCTTGGGTGCATTGTCAACAATAATAATATTAAATGCCCAGGAAAGAAATGACCAAACATAATTTAATTGCCTCTTACACCAAATTTGGGTGCCAATAGTCTCTTTTAGAACTATAGCTCTTTTTATGATGAAAAAGCACTTTAGCAATAACAAGTTTCAACAGAAGCAGTAGATACGTGGGAGGAAATTGAAAACAGGGACAGGCATAACTTTATTGTAGGTGGATTTTTTTTCTCTCCCCCTACATGATGTCAGTTCTATATGAACTTAATCACAGCACATTGGGGATTTTCATATCCTTTAAAACCCACCTGGTTGCTAATGTTAGTTCCCCTTTTTTTAAAAAAACAGAACAATCGTTCAGAGTTTGTGATGCTTATTTGAAAATTTTCAAATCTGCTGGGTTCAAATAGGGCTAACTGAAACTTGGTTCTGAGCTTTGGCTAGAAAGATCATTTCAGACAAACTTGGCTCACCTTGCATCACAAGATAATTCCCAGAAATACAGAATTATTATCCTTTTCATAGGGATCCGAGGATAAAAACAAATATTAGAGAAGAAAAGAGTTTGAGGGAGCAATTCTTTTCTTAGACTGTTCATATTATAGAAAAAAAAAAATTGAGTTTTGAGTAAATTGAAGGCTTTACTTGTAGTCACACAGCTAGTTAATGACAGAGGTAGACACTAACCTGAACAGTTTTCTTTATCATCATGTGCCCACATACATCTGACGTATCCTGTTACTGAGTACGATTGTAATAAAGCGCAGATGACCAACACAAGAGTGGGGAGGAGGTAGTTGTGCATGGCACTATGTTGCTTCCCATCTTTTCTCTCCTTACCTTTTTTTAAAAAACTTTCTTTGCTAGATGTGTTTATTTATGCATGAGATGAGATGAAGAGCTTTTACTGAGTGACAGAAGGATTGATGATTTAACAGATTATTTGAGAGTAGACCCTGTATCAGATTATATGAATCATCCACCCCCTTTTCCATGGGTTACACTTTACCTCAACAAGCAGAAATCATAAATGTGTTGAATATTGAGAGTACCTTTCAGTTAATGCTTGAAGCTTGAATATCTACCTAATATAGTCTAGAATTAGATTACTTTAAAAAATTCGTATAATTAACATACAATATAATATGCAGATCTAAGTGTTCATTTGGATGAGTTTTTATATGATTTTTCAACATTTTATTATAAAATTTTTGAACATAGAAAAAAATTGAAACCTTTGTACAGTGAGCCCCTTCCCCTCTATTCTATCACTTAAACTCAGAGTAAATTGAGATTCTTGAATCTACAGATTTTGTCTTTCACAAAAATTAAAAAAATTCAGCCATTATTTTTTCAAATTATTTTTAGGAGGCCTCATTTTCTCTTTCCTCTTGTTAATGAACTCCAAAAATTCTGTGTTAGACCTCTTGATATTGTCCCATAAGTTCCTGAGGCCCTATTCATTATTTTCAATCCATCTTTTTCTCTTTTTCAGACTGTATAATTTCAATTTGTTTGTCATAAAGCTTAATGCCTGTTTTGTAATTTCTAATCTGCTGTTAAACTCATCCATTAAATATTTTATCGAATATTTTTCAGTTCTAGAATTTCCAATTTGGTTCTTTTTTCTAGTTTCAGTTTTTCTTCTGTAAATTTTATCTTTTCTTTCATTATGAGCTCTCTTCCATACTTTAATTTAGCATAGTTGAAATAGCTGATTCAAGTTCTTTGCTAATTCCAATATCTAAATCATCTTAAGTCACCAGTGTCCATTGACTGTCTTTTTTCTTGAATATGGATAATAGTTTCCTCTTTCTTTATTGAATAATTTTGGGTTATATTCTGGACAAATGATATGTTGCAGATACTTAAGATTCTATAATGTTTCTACAAAAATTAATTTTTAGTGTTTGGCAGATAACTTGACTGGACTCAAACTGCAAACTCTGGGTAGAAGCTGAAATTTTAGTTTAGTTCTTTTAGCCTTGGCTGCTAGAAGTCTGCCACATGCATGCATAGCTTAGGAGCTAACAAAAAGTTTGGATAAAGTGTATTTACAGCATTGTAAATACAGCATTGTAAAGTATATTACAGCTCTCTCTTCCTCTCTCTTTTTTCTGGTATTATCTCCTCACTTCCCAGCTGCGGTGGTCAACCCAAACTCTGCTATCTTGTTCTTCAAGTTAATAAGTAATGCTGTACGCTTGTATCTGAGTTTTAGCTGCTCAGAATTGTGCAGATTATGGCTTGCCCTCAGGTGAAAAGCCATACAAACATGAAATTTACCAGTTTTGTTTTCTTTGTCTCAGTGTCACCCACCTTTCAGTATCTGTCTGATGTAGTCACTCTCTAATGCTTTCGGGTAGTTGCTTTTAACATTTTTTTTCCAGAGTTTATAGTTATTATTTGTGGATGGAATGATCTGGTGGGAGTGACTTGGCTATTGTCAGAATTGGAACCCTCTCAATCTTTGAGTTTCAACATTTATGTACACCCTTGTTACCTTCATCCAAAACAAGTACTTAGGGAAGTGGTCCCCAACCTTTTTGGCATCAGGGACTGGTACTCCTATAAGAATCTAATGCCTGATGATCTGAGGTGGAGCTGAGGCAGTTATGCTAGTGCTGGGAATGGCTGCAAATACAGATGAAGCTTCACTTGCTCGCCCGCCCACTGCTCACCTCCTGCTGTGCGGCCCAGTTGGGGACTCCTGGTATAGAGCATTTCCACTTCCACAGATCACTTCTTTGTGATCTTTTCCAGTGAAGTTTTCCTCTCAACTACTATCTGATTTCTATAACCATACATTAGTTTTGTCTGAATTTGGATTTCATATAAATGGAGTCATACCAAATGTATCATTTATGCCTGGCTTCTGCCATTTAGTATGATGCTTTTGAGATTCATCCAGGTTGTGTGTATTAGTTTTTCTTTTCTTTTTCCCTTTTTGTTATTGAATACTTTTCTGCCACAATTTGTGTATTCATTTTCAAGTTAAGGGATACTTGGGGTATTTTCAGTTTTTGGTTATTATGAATAAACTGTTATGGTTATTCTCGTACAAGTCAGTCTTTTTGTGGACATACATTATCTTTTCTCTTATGTAAACATGTAATGGGAAGTCAAACAGTTCTCCAAAGCAGTTACCATTTTACATCCCACCAACAGCGCATGAGCATTCCAGATGTACCACTTCCTTGCCAATACCTGGCGTGGCCAGAATTTTTCACTTTAGCTATTCTAGTGAGTGTAAAGTAGTACTATATTGATTTTTTTTTTTTTTTGCTTTTAACATTGATATTATTTAAGAGTGTAAATCGGACACTAAAAGCCTCCAGCTATACAGTGTTTCAGTTTCCTCATCTGTACAAATGGCGGTACTGTTAGTACTTGCCTCGTAGGGTTGTCATGAAAACTGAATGAGTTAACACAAGTTAACTGCTTGCACAATAAACGTTAATCGTTGTTCTGGTGTCATTTGAATTATCGCTGCTCCTGTTGTTTTTGTTAATATCTTGGTATCCTGTACCAGAGAGTTGAGACCGAGAAATGACTTGTTGGCTCTTTCATTGTTTCCTGGTTACAAGTTTGTTCTCCTTGTTTGTGACTAGGACTGGGCCTTTCCTTCCTGCTATGTCCTGTAAAATGCTAAATACACACTGTCTTTCCAGTGAGCATCTTATCAAGTGATTAAAAGAAATGAGTTCAACATGTTATTCCAACTATTTGTGTTTGATTGTGTTATCTGAAAGCCAAAATATTTATTTAGTCGATTCAATTTTTTAAGAATTTTGCTTCACTATCAGGCATAAATTACCAGCATTTGTGATTGAACAGTTCTTAAAATACAAGGAGTCTGAAACATTCATTTATATGCTCACAGCACACTTATCCCAGGGTGAGGCATATACTAGGCCTTTAGTAAAACACCTGTTCATCAATTATTTTTTTAAAAATCTGAATTTGTTTATTCATTCATTCATTCATTCATTCAGCAGATAATTATTGAGCCTATAATATGTGCAAGTCATTAGTACTATGTTGATTTTAAATTGCATTTTACTGATGACTAATGATGATGAGAACATTTTCATGTGTTTATTGGTTATTTGTCTATGTTTTTGTGGGATGTGTCTAGTCAAACCTTTGTCAATATTTATTCCAGTTTTTACATTAGTGATTTGTAGTAATTCTTGATATATTCTAGATATGTATCCTTGGTCAGATATGTATTACAAACATTTTTCTTTCAATCTTTTAATTTTCTCATGGAAGGCTTTTGATAATAAGACATTATTAGCATTGATAAAATCCAATGTATCAGGTTTTTTTTTTCTTTTATGGTAGTATTTTTTCTTTTGTCCTGTTCAAGAAATCTTTGCCTATCCAAGATTTATTTCAGTCAAATCATAGTGAATATTGATAGGTTGCAGAAATATTTTCCCTTTCTTGAAGCTTTGAAACTTTATGTGTTGCCTTTTTTATCCAATAAAAAAATGTTTTTTGAGGTAAAAATAAAATATATTTGCAGATTTCTAGAGTTCTGAGAAAAACAGCTGAAAGTTAAATAATGTTTATACAATGACTTGCATGCTAAACTATTTAATAGATGTCTGGAAAAGCAAGATGTTTCTGCACTTCCAGTAGCAAACCTTGTCCAATGGATTTAAAATTTCTGACTTGTTGCTGCAAATCTATGTGGTGATGTACTTAGAATGAATCCAGGAGCACTGATCTGTGCAGCTGTTGTGCCAAGGCATGCAAGGCTTAGCACTGAATCTTACAGATACACTAATCCTGCCAAGCATATGAAGAGACACATTATTCCAGCTCTTGCTTAAAAGATGACACTTTTGCATCAGCAACGATAACATCAAAATAATATAAAAGCCCTTGATTGCATATTTCTGCTGAATGATTAGTCTCTTAACTCAATAAAGTAGCAAAACAATCTCCAAGTACTTCATCTAGATTGAATAACAGGTGAAATTCTGAATATGCTAATTTGGCATGTGCCCAGTGGGTGATAAAAATTGATATTTGCCAAGGTTGCATTAGAGTTCACAAGGTTGATTTCAAGCAAGATTATTGCAGAATAACACTCTTCCTATGAGCACTACTTTCTGAAGTGCCTATTATAGAAGGCCTTTCGGGACTGTGTCTGAGATATGATAGACTACAGTAGAGCAGTTACGGTTTAAGACGGCATATACATTCACAAAATCTCTGTCACCTAGTTGGATCTTTAGCAAACTTTTTGTTATAAAGGTATTTCATTTTTTTCTAAGTCCCAGCCCTTCTTTACTTGTGTCCTCAACAAAATCTTTCATTCTATCTTCTATACCTCTATTTCCATAATGCTCTCAATAATAGTTAAGGACGTATTCTAGGTACTTTTTGTATATTATCTCTAATTTCTTACACAACAGTGTAAGGTATAGAGTCTTGCCCATTTTACAATTAAGATGTTCAGATTCATTACAAAATTTCCAAAACCAGCCAGTTGGGAAATAGGTATTTGGGAATTCACACTTCA
>NW_006434369.1:8904993-8907829 GCF_000325575.1 Pteropus alecto
ATTCTAGAATTTAAACTATTGGCAAGGTAAGTCATATATGTAATCTTTATATTAGTTATCCTGATAAACTGTAAACAGTTTCATAGATAAATCCTATTGTTTCCTTATTGTAAACTTTGACTTACGGATTTATAACTTGTTTTTTCTGGCCCATCCTATTTCTCTTTCTCCAGTGACATGTTTAGCTGTTCACTAAATTCTTTTTGGTAAAACAAGGAATTAAGTCTCTTCTAGTTTGATTTATGCAAGCTTGAATTGAAAGGATTGGGCAAATGGTTGGATTTTCTTTGTTTGTTTATCTTTTGTTGAGCCTGTAGGGAGAGAGGTTAAAAAAAAAAAATGGTTAAAAGAACAAGAAAGCCATCTAATATGGTTTATTTTTCAAGTTCATTATTTGAGGCTAGCAGTCTACAGATGAAGAATTTTAATGAACAAAACCTAGAAATATGTATTGTGTTATTTTGAGTCTGTTTCATTAAAATGTAAGATGCTAGAGGTACAAAGAGAAAGCTTTTTTGTTTAAAATAGCATACAATATTGATGATCTTTCCAAAGTTCCTCAAAATTACCATTTAACTCAGGGAATTTTATATCTGGATACCAGAATATATGGTGATGCTTTTGCTTCTTTATTTCTTTTTTTACAGATAAAGCACACCACCACCCACTGTCGACATGCCTGTTCATTATGCTCTATTGCAGGAAATTAGCTAACATTCTTGGAATGTGCAATCTTTCCCTGCTCAAGGTTTTTGTTTTTCATCCTTTTACAGAAAGGATTGTTTTTGACATTCTACAAGGGCACACGAATAGAGTCTCCATCACAACTGATGGATATTTTCTGTTATATTGATAGAACAGCATGCAAAAATGTTCTCAGCCTTCTTTATGTAACACAGTAGGTGTTAATAGATTTTTTATTTTTATTTTTTAAAAAAGAATAGGTATTTTATTATCAGGCTTATTGTGAATACTAGCAATTGGTAACTCAACTTCTGTACTGGAAAAGTATATTTCAGAATGATTTTCTCATAAAAGGAGCTTTTCTTTGCCTAATATTTAAATCAAGATGTTAGAGTAAATAAAACAGTAAAGCTGAATTTTTTATTTCTCTTTCTTATTGCCTAAATTCATTTTTGGTTCTGAGATGCTGAGGTCATCATTGCTTTGTGAGTTCTAATATATCAGTCTAGTGAGACATATAGGGAAATGACCAAACAAATCTTTGCCTGTGACTGGATCGATTGCTGATGAAGACTTATTCTGATAAGTGGCTTTAATGTATTCTGAGAAGGTCAGCAAGTTCTTGGGGACACTGGGATCTGTTCTTGGGATCTATGGAGGCTGGTACTTTCAACCCACCGTTCAGTCAGAACAGACAACTCTATCCTCCCATCTCTTTAATGATAATACATTCCTTTTCTTTGAAATACTTCATCTTCAGATTTTGATAACTTCTGCCCACCTTAACTCCCATCAATCAGACTTTATGTAACAGCACTGTGTTCATGTCCCAAAAAGAAATCCATTTTTCAAAACAGCTATAAGTAGAACAAGCTCAGAAAGAAAAGTGGATGTCAAACACTGTTTGTCATATCTTAGTTGCAACTAGATTTTCAGAAGTAATACACAATCCAATTATAGCTGGATATAAATGAAAGATTTAAGTAGAAGTCTAAAATTTTGTAGACAAAATAAAGAGAAATTTTCCTTAAACTAAGACCTAATATCCAAAAATATCCCTGAAAATGGCAGACCTAATTCAGTATAAATACCTCTAAATTCTACCAAAACTTTTTTGACTGCGTTAACTAAACTTATGTGGTAGAGCTAGAGCTACAAGAATTCTCATAATTGACTTAATGAGTTTTAAAATTTAGATGCTTGAAAATATATAAGGTGGTTTTATAATTTAATTTGGAACTATAACTGTTTCTACATTTTCTCCACCCCATTTCTATGGTGAGACATGAATTAAATAATGAAAGTTGATATTATCGGATCAATGTAGGAACCATTATCATACCACTGATATATACTTGATTTTGCATTGTGTGCTCTCTGTTGAGTAGTGACAAGTTTGTCCTTCGGTCACCAAATCTGATTTAATAGATGACATTCTATCCTGGACACGAGGTGGCAGCAAATGGCTGAGTTAAACAATTAGCCAAGGGACAAAGAAGCTCAAACTTTTCCTTGATATTCTAAGGGAGATGATGCAAATGACATGTGGCTAAAACTGATCAGTATGAAAGAACACATTTGATTGTACAGTTTCAAAGGCATAACTATAATTATTGTATCACTCAATATTTTTTGAAGTTTTTAAAGCTACATCTACTTACTTTTAAACTACACAGAACAGAATTATATACCCAATAGGCCGTAACACTTTTCTAATGAAGACCATATCCAGTTTTATTATTTCCCTGAAGCAAAAAATAGATGTACAAGTATCATAGCTTGTCCCACTTATCATGATAGATTGTCTATAAATCTATGTTGTCAGCGAATCCCTCTTTGTGTTAGCTGTGTGTTTATAGCTATTTTAAGTGGCAATATTTACATTCAAATACTTGAAAGCAATATAGAAAATAAATTTACTATCAGCTTAATGATTAGTGAAAATGCTTTAAAAAAGTATAAGCTATTCAACTGTGTACAAATCACCAATCAATGTTAGCTAAGACTATTAATTGCCTATGAAAGACTATTAGATTATCAATACAGTTTTAAATATAAAACAAATAAAAAATTGAATCAACAAAATTTGACAGTGAGAAATCTCAGACTCTGCAGAGGCAGATGAAATTCTAATTTTTAACTGTTTCTTTCC
>NW_006434369.1:8907845-8938856 GCF_000325575.1 Pteropus alecto
CAATATTTCTTTATGAACCATTTGTTCCATTCCATTCTAGTTATTAATTAGACTCAGCCTCACCTTGGAGAAGTCAACATCTTTAAGATATGGAATATCTTAAAGTTTAAACTGAGGACCAGCTAAGAATAAACAAGATAAATCTTAAACAGTAAAGCATACAAAAATAAAGTATAATAAGAAATAAAAGAAGAAAAAAATAAGAATAAATCAACAAATAAATTTTAAAAAACAAAACTTTTTATATGCTCCTAATCGGTTATTTCTGTATACTCAGGACATGAAAATGAACATAAATAACACTAAATAAAAGAAAGAAATGGAGAAGAATTCCTAATGATGGAACCCAGTGTTTCACGAAAATTCCAGTGATATTGTATCTGGAGCGAATCTTCTACATGCTACCAAATAAATTTGTTCTAAGGAAGAATTTGAAGTTTTTTGAATTCATTTTGTGGCCTGTAGATTGAATTAGGCTTGAGGAATTTCTAAATTTCTGCCAAGTCTGAATAGCTCTATGTGGTAAAGCCATTAACTTGTCAACTAGACATCACTGAAGTCTTCATGAAGATTAAGTGGAGAAATAAGAGACAATCATACTTTGCATGGGTAGCTAAAAATATTCTTAGCTTCATATAGCCATCAAATAAAAATGATCAAAGTATGGGCATTATATCAGAGCACTAACATTTTCTTTGGGAATCTTATTTTTTAGACATAGACTAGATGTACATTGCCAATATTCTACAAGGTAAAATAGGATATGACAAAATATTTTTCTGACTTGTGAACTTAGTTACATAAAAAGTTATATAAAGATATAAATATTATCATTTTCACTTGCCTATTTAATACATTGCTTTTATAGAAAGGAGTACATTTATTTGAAAGTAGAATTACCCAGAAAATAAGTGAGATGGTTGCTGAATAAATAAAACAAATTAAAAATGATTTCTTTAAATGGTTTTGAAGTTTGAATTTTGCTTTATTTAACACTGATTTTTTTTAAACCACAGCAAAGTACCTTTTTTTTGCTCCTTAGCTCTCATCTCAGCCAATATTTCTCAGTCCATGGGAGAGACTTCTCTTCTTTTTCAGTGGATACTCATGCTTTATTCTGCTTTATTCAAAGGGTGTCTGTTTCTTTTCCAGTCAGAAAAAAGATGTGCCTACAAAACCAGAAAGCATCTAATAGGGTAATTCTTTGTATTGACATCTTTTTAGTATGTTTTAAGAAGTATATTTTATTTTAGTACTTCCCTTCCTCCTCAAAATTTCCCCCAGTGCCTCCAATAAATAAGGAACTCCTTGAAGGCAGGGAGCTGGCCATTTGTCATATTTATATGTCCCTTTTTGTCTATCACAGTGTCTGGCCCATGGGGTGCATCTAACACATTTTAATTGAATGTGAATGAATGACTCTCATGGCTCAACAGTAATGGACAGAAGCTGGAATGGAAGTGAGAGTGTGGTGATATTCAGAGGGATTACTAAAACTACTCTGAAGAGATAAATTTTTCATTAAAAGATTAGTCAGTTAAATTAAACACTACATCACTTTCCATTTAATCATCTTCTGAATTTGGGCTTTACAAATAAAATAGTAAAAGAGGACGCTAGAAAGTGACCTTTAATTTGGGTCTTTTTTTTTTTTTTCCCAGTATGAAAAATTTAGCACCACTAGAGGTCACTCCAGTCATTGGCAACAGAGTGCTTAGCGTGATCTGTCTACAGGATGTCAGCTCTTGCAAGCCCTTAACATTTACCATCAACAGGAGCAGAATGAAAATTAACTTAAACACTCGTAAACAGTCAGTGAAACTATATGGTTTTCTCTGTCTCTTTTCATCATCACAGTTTGCCTTCCTCTGTACCATTTCTTGTGGCTGTAGCTGGAGACTGGCTAGCCAATAATAGTCATAGAAGCTGTGTTTATCATGCGTTTATTATGTTTTAAGCACTTTGCATCATTATCACCTTTACTTCACACAGAAACCCTTTGAGTCTCATACTGCTACTGTTCACCATTTTACGGAAGATGGCATTGAACCTGAGAGATGTCACAAAGCTAGTGAATGACAGAGCTGAAATTCAAACTTAGTGCCCACACTTTTAACACTAATCTGATACTAGTAGCAACAATGGAGTATGTTTGACTCTTCTTTCCATTTTAATAACAGGTTTTAAAGTCATAACAGGAGAAAAGTTTAGGGTGCATATATGTGGCAACAGGAAGCATTTCGGCATCCCGCAAATCGTAATTTATAGATCAGGCAAATGACCCAGCATAAGGAGGTATCGGAGTGTGTATGGGAGGGGAGAAGAAGTGTATAGGGGGAGTATGGGAAATGAATCTAGCAGGTTAGTGATGGGATTTGCTGTTCAAGATACCAGAAGTGGCCAGTCCAGCAGATCCATGTCTATCATGTCGGAGGGATATATCAAAGAGAAAAATAAAAAGGATCTTCCAAACTCTGCCCTGGAAGAGGTACCATTGGTTCTGAGCAGCAGGTGAGTAATGTATCTATAGCCAAAGAAAGTGCCTTTTCCAGGACATGTTCAGAATATCTTCAACAATTTGTAGTGAGACCCAGGAGCTTTGATTCACACCCTACGCTACACAAAAGAAGACCTCATTAAATAAATGAAGCATTTATTTTCAAGAAATAATATCTATGTATTTATGTAACCTTGTGGTATGAGCCACTAAATAGATTAAGAAATGAAGGTAGATGGAGTTTAAAGAAACTTTCCCTAGCTTACAAAGCAAGTGAACACAGACTGAGTTTAGAATTTATAGCCTCTGAGTTTCCACCCAATTCTTGGATTGCTAGTACCCTGCTTTATGCTTGTTTGTATCGAACCTGGAAATCTCTCTAGTTGGATTTCCCCACAGGATACCCTCCCTAAAGGTGACAAAGGATTACATCTTACGCTAACAAGGCAAACACTTTAATCTCATGATGAAACCTTCTTCATGAAAACACCCTTGCTTTCACTTTGAATCCCATAAGTGTCAGTTATCATGTTCATACCCCTCATCCAAGCGTTCGCCACAATTGGCACCTGTGCTGGCATGTGCCTTTGGAATGGAAAGTCAGGATGGTATCAAAGTTTCATATACAATAACAGGAAAAAAATTAAACAAAGGAACATTTTAAGCAGCAGTCCCCACCTCTGAGTTGTTCCTTTCCTATCTCAGCCAAAACTCTGCATACCTAAATTCCCTTGAGAGTAGAGAAGACTATAAAACCAACATTTAAGGTTTTCTTTGCCCCACAGTAGAGGAAATACAAATTGTTATAAACTTTCTCTTCTAGCAAAACCTGCTGCCTTTAAGAACATTCTAAAATAGCAAGTAGACCATTGAAAAAGAGCAAAAAGTTGAGCACCAATCTATTTAACTCACAAACTCTAGCATTAGTACAAGAAGCAATATTTGCTGGAAAGATGTAAAAACAGCTTTGCATTCAAGTCAACCTTCACATTTTCACTTTAATACATAGGGAACAACAAAAGTTGCAATATTAAAGACTCTTTCTGACTTGAAGGATATAACCTGGTAATATATTATGTCTTATAGTAACAATCTATAGTCTCTAAATGAAGGATTCATCAGTTGCTAAAACCCAAGAGCTTTTCTATATAAAAATCATTATTGTTATTATGAAAATATCATGCATGGGGCTTACTGTGGTCAGAGATGCAATGTTTATGGTAAAAGTTCTCTGAAGAAGAAATCAGAACTGGATATTCGCTGCATGACAATTTCTCAGGGCCTCAGTTTCTTCATTTGTAAATCCTGGGTAATGATACTCTATTGTTCATTTCTCATGGATCTTTGTTGTAAAAACTTTTTATATCATAAATATTTTATTAGGATCAAGTGAGCCTTTTAAAGTAATACACAAATGCAGGAAAAATTTTATTTTATAGCATTTTCAGTGTCTTTTAAAATTCTCAATTGAATATTCCCATTTTACCATTTGGAAAGATATATACAAATGCAGAAGAAGAGATCATGCCAAATGATTTGTCTTAAGTTCCCCCAAAGTGAACTGCTGTCACAGTAGTAAAGTTATAATGGCCAGTACATTCTTCCATTTGCCAGGACAAAACTTACTGTCAACCTTGGCTCCTTTCTTTCTCTTACCCCCCAAGTTCATTCCAACGGGAACTCCTATGGTCCCAACCTATAAGATATACTAAGTCCCGTCTCTCACAGACCTTATTTCTTCCTCTCTGGTTCCAACCACTGACTTCATTCCTACGACAGCCTCCTAATTGCTTTTAAAAAAGCACTTCCTCACTAATCTATTCTGAAAACAACAGCCAGAGGGATACCTGGCCAGAGGGATATCCCCACAATTAGAATAGTGCCTGACCCATGGTTGGTACTCGATGACCATTTGCTGATTGAATGAATAATACAATAGAAACACAAGTACCTTGGCCTTGTAGTGTGTGGCTTCGCCTAAAAACCAAAGCAGCTACCATTTCACTTATCATACTTATCCATATCTCTTTGTGAAACAGATGTTTTAATTCATACTTTATTGGAGAATACAAGGCACCAGATGGCTGTCTTCCTCTAAGTCATCTAAGCAGTTAGAAAGTAACTGTAATAGGAGACCTAAGATTCTTCCAGCTTTCAGATCAAATTTTTTTACGCTCTTCACTCCATCACCTTCCTAAAAGAACACGTCGAAATTTCAAAGTTGAATTGCTACCATGTTGTGTGGATCATATATTTTTCACATGAAGCCCACAACTTTCATTCTATATTATAAAATTATTGTTTAAAATAATTTTCTCCAAGAATTTATCCAGGGAGCTTAAATTCTTCAAAACAATGCTATTTGCACAGGAATGCGGTTTTTTTTAATATATTTTACTTAGTAAGTGTTCAATTGGTTTTTCTAATATCTGCAATTAGACCAAAATATATACTCTCTCTAGGTTTGTAACTATACCTCCATTTTAGTCTTCATTTTAGAAAAGAAAATGTTCTTTAGACCTTACAGCCACCTTCATATGTGGATTGACATTTAGGATAATCTTTTGAACTAACATGTCAATTAAGCACAATAAATTCATTTCTTCTACTCTGTAAGCCACAATAAATCACCTCTCAGATAACCCAACCACTCAGATAACCGTGACCCTTTTCAAAATGATTCAGTGTATGGGATAGCCATAAAAATGTTGTTTTGTTTATCCAGGCATTTGAAAATGATAGCAAGCCTAAACGTTATCAATAATGGTGCCTATGATGTGGTAAGAGAGATGCTGTTTTTTCTACTGCTGTTCCCAGAGTGGACTTTGGGAAACAAAGGCATCAGTTATGTGAATTCTGTGATGAGCCTGTGGTGAAAGAAATCATTCTTAGAATTATGGTAGTACAGATAGAGACTTTCAGAAGTTATCAGATATACTTCTTTCCCTTCCAGCAGTATGATACTCACAATACAACATGGCATAGGAGATGGCTCACTACCTTAAGTACTCTAGATCATTGTTGCTCCAGTTATGACACTGTCAGTGCCATGCTGGGTTAGGCCTTTAATTTCCCAGGAGGAGCACAGCTATCATATGACTGTGAAACAATCTGATAAGGGCTATAGGTAATTAAATGAATCAAATATTGTAAGAGCAAAGAAGAAACAATCACTAAATTTGCCTGGGAGCTGTGTTTTTGTAGGAAGGAGGGAGTAATGAGGAATATCAAAAAATGCTTCAGGAAGGATGTATTTTTTTGTATTTTGAAGAATAAGTATAATTTTTCAAGGTGGAAGAATTCAGGAAAGATATTCCAGGCTTGAATTTAAGCGGAAGAAAAAGCAAGAAGTATGAAAATCATGGCATGGTTGAAAGATCGTGAAAAATTTCCTCAAGTGTGTGCTTAGAAGATAAAGAAAGGAAAACGACATTAGAGAAGTAGATTAAGGCAGATTCTAAATGATTTTCTGTGTCACAATGAGAATTTTTATAAGGATTTGAACTTTATTCTTTTTTTCTTCTTCTTTTTTTATTTTACCAGTCCTTTATTTAAATATAGGTATGCTTCTTTTAACCTGAAAAGCAAACAATTATTGATGTATATTTATATTAACATATTTTATTTATACATAATTTACCCAGGAAGATGAACTTTCATTTTCATTTATCAAGCTTTTGGACTTTATTCTTAAGGTAATGAAGAACCATTCAAGTTTTTCAATAGGGGAGCAAAATGATAAGATTTTTCACTTAGATCACTCTGGCAAAGTGTGGAAAATAAATTAGAGAGATGCCAGAGTAGAGGCAGAGCGATGCATTAGGAGCCTTTAATTCTAAACCAAGTGAGAGATAAGGATGGTTGACACTGAGTAATGATAGTAAGTTGGATGTAGAGAGGAAGTTAGAATCAATAAATATGAGGAAGATCAAACAGAAATTGCTTTTGGTTGAGAGTGCAAAATCAGAGAAAGTAAGCCCCCAAAGTGAATAAAATCACTTGGGAAAAACTAATGGAATAAGAAGCAGGTCAAGACCTGAACTCAGGACTACAAACACTTAAAGGATAAAGAATGATAAGTTACCTAGAAGGAATAATTTTATAGGAAAGAAAACTGAGAAGAAGGTAATATTTTAGAAAAAAGAGCATTGCAAGAAGGAAGAAATGGTCAGCAATAGCTAATAGTGCAGAAAGGTCAATTAGAATGAGAACTGAAAAGAGTTCGTAGATTTACCAATGAGGAGATTAATAAAACAATTTAAGCACAAGTGGGGAAAAAGAAACTAGAATCGTTTTAATAAAAGTGTGTGTGTGTGTGTGTGTGTGTGTGTGTGTGTGTGTGTGTGTATGTTTCCTTTCTAAGAAGGAAAAGAACTGAGCTTTTTTCATTCTTAACTAGGACTAAGGAAGAGGATGAAGACACATGAGAGAAATAAATTTACCAATGAGGAGATTCATAAAACAATTTAAGCACAAGTGGGAAAAAAGAAACTGGAATCATTTTAATAAAAGTGTGTGTGTGTGTGTGTGTGTGTGTGTGTGTGTGTGTGTGTGTGTGTGTGTTTCCTTTCTAAGAAGGAGAAGAACTGAGCTTTTTTCATGCTTAATTAGGACTAAGGAAGAGGATGAAGACACATGAGAGAATGCAGGTAATGGTGTCATAGATTTGAGATGAGATATGAAAGTTCCAGGTCTCAGTGACTTGAAGAAAGGCTTGGTTACACCAAGGAGGAAGAATGAATACATTTTCCTATGAGACAAGGTGAGGAGGTGGAAGTATGGACAGGTGATGACAGAGAGTAACTGAAGAATTTCATGAATTGTAACCCCTCTTTCCTCTGAGAAATGGGCAACAAGGTCATCTCCTGATAGTCAGTAAAATGTGGGCAATATTGAAGGCACCAGGAGATAAAATGTAGAGAGTTACTCTGGGGAAGAGTGAAAGAACTGCAAACAATGTTTGAGGGTTCATTTTTTTAAACTTTTATTTTATTATTAGTTTCAAGTGTACAATGCATTGGTTAGACATTTATGTACTTTATGAAACAATCCCTTGATTACTCTTTCTCTCTCTGGCTCTACACCTAACCATTACATTACTGCTGACTGCATTCGCTATGCCATGCTCCTGTCTGCTTGCGGGTTCATTTGAATTGTAAGTCACCAATGGCCATGTCTTGCTACATGCTACTGCTTCTCCTGTGAATTATTATTTATTCCTCAAAATTCAGTTTAGATGTAATTTCTTCTGGATGTAAACTGTAATAGAAGCCATCCCCATGTCTTGTTCAATTTTGGATCTCTAGACTTGATTCAGTGTCTGAAACACACCAGATGCTCAATAAAAGTTTGTCTGATAAAAGAATAGTTCATGGCATTGCACGAGCTAATTTATGAGCTAGAATGACCTGAGCCAGTTCAGATAAAAGTTTTAAATCAGTAAAATTAATCTTCACCTTTTTCTCATCTCTCCTCTTCTCTTCTATCATTTTCTATCTCTTGATGTTTTTGCCTTCTCTCTTCAACCTCCACCTCCCACACCCATCACTAGTTTTCTTCCTTCTGAGTCATTCTTATTCTCAGCTGACTAATCTCTACTAACATACCACTTCAAAATTAATTCTAATGCCAACAACAGTTAAAATGAAGATTTTTACCAAGTGTCTTGTTTTAAAAAGGGAGATACTAAAAGTTGTCTAGATAAGCAAATGAGCTTGAATATTAAAGGGAAAATTCCTGTCCTAATACTTGGAAATCTTCTCTCTGGGTGGCTTCCCTTTGGCATCTCTGCTAATAGGTTCAGCTAGTTTCTTGAGGGGAAAGTCACCATCACCATTTTTTTCCATTCTGGGAAAGAGCCGACCTCGCCCATTATTTGGAACAGGAGTGGGAAAAAACAAATGCTTGGCACACTGCCTTAACAATGATTGTACGTATATGGTGGACATCCATGCTCTAAAACACAAGTTGTATGCCTCTCTTCCCTGCTCCAAGCTAAACTCTGTCAATACCTTTTATCTTAAGTTTTCACTTGCCAAATCTTAATTACTGTGACATTTATTGGGGTCTGTGTTAACAGGGAGAAATTCTAGTAGGTTTCCCTGTCATTCTCTTTTATGTTCATTAGTTTCAACACTGAGTGAATATTCTCTTTGCCATGAAATGTCTAGAAATAATCTAAAATATGACTTCATGACTCTTATCTCTTTCTAAGAAGAGACTAAAAGGGAGAACTGAATCGCCTATGTAGAAAAAAGGCAGCCTTAAAACCAAGAATAACGAAGACATCACTGACAATTTTTACTGAACCATTAGAGTTGGCATTAATTTGCTTAAACTTGTGTGGTATGAATCTTTTTGCAGCCAGGTATCTTTCTTGGATATGACGTAGTATTTTAGAATGATTCTGAGTGACCCTCATATACCCAGAAAATTGATACCCAGAACTTAGCATACCTTGAACCAGTAAATGAAAGTTTTCTCCTTGTAGCTAAAGCATGATTTGATTACTGTTATTCGTTTTTATTCCCATGCATAAATTAGCAAATGGCATTTGGCTTTTCTCCTGGGGGTGTCTGATTCCCAAGCTGGGAACTGGGGCCTTTCTTTCTACTCATTCTGAGTCAAATTAAATGGCTTATCTCCTAGTGACTCTACCATTCATGTTTTTTCTGGGATCTCTGGAGGCTGAGATATACTCAGGGCTGGGTTTGCTGAGGGATGCTGAAACCTACTCATTTGAATCCCTTTCCCCCAAGAGTTTTCTAACTGTCTCATTTCTCACCTCCTCATCCACAAATCTACAAAGATAATTCATCTGGGTCCCATCTTACTCACCCCAATTCAGCCACTGTTTAGAAAGGAAAGATATAGGAAAAAAAAATGTAAAAACTGCCATAATAATTTGTAGTTTTCCAGTTTCTTGGTGATCTTTTATTCCTTCTTCTCAGTCCTTCTTACTCTGTTTTATATTTTGTCACATTCCTCCTTTTCCTATAAGCTATTGTTCACTATATGGTTATATGCAAATTGAGATTTTTGAAAGGAAGAGAGAAACAAAAACTTTATGACTTGGTCCTCTTTGTTGACATGCTACTTTTGCAAAACAATGACTTATGAGCTGAGCCCACCAGTAGGAGAAAGCCTCACAGGACCACTTCGCAGAATTGCAATATGCTTGAGATGGTCTAAATTTGGCCTTATGTGGTCATCACACCTAAAAATAGCTTATTTTCTTTTGTTAATAAAATTGGAGACTGTTGATAAATTCAGCTAAAGTATAAAGAGAAAGCTCATAGATTAAATTATAGCATTCTGTTGACTAACAAAGCCACAAGAATGTATATTAAGAAATAGCAAGAATTATAGATCACAAGTGCGTGATCAGAAAGGATAAGAAACTTTCATATTTCCTCCACAGACAAGATGGGGTGCTGGAAATAAACCCCTCTCTAATGTCCAAATCAACTCTAATTCCATTTTCCACCTATATTTTATTCATCTTGGATTGAAAAGGAATTAAGGTGAAAGAAAGCCCAGACTTTCTCTTCAGAAATTTGAAGCAGAAATGAAATTAGGCAAGGAAATAATAGCTACTCCCAAAGTATTTCTTTTTTATGCAAAGCTAAATAAACACACAAATAATTCTCCTCCTTTTTTCTATCTGCTCTATCTCTGTCTCTGTCTCTGTCTGTCTGTCTGCCTGTCTCTCTCTCACTTCTTTTTAAAAAGTTTTCTCCATTCTTTTTTGCTACTTAGAGTCATAGTACTTGGCTTCCAATTCTCACTTTTTACGAAGTCTTAATGAGCTCTTCACCCGCCACAGCACCATTACAACTTTTCCTTTATGTACAGAATGACCACGTAATTTAATGTCAAACAGATATGTTTGACAGTGAAAGGGGGTGCTGTTGATAATTAGTTTGGGACAGAAGTCATAGCTAGGGCTATAATTGACAAACTGGTATACAGAGTTACCTTACTTTCATGTAGCTCTTTTGTTGACTTGATATTGTTTTACATTTGTTGACATGTTACTTTTGGAATCTTTCTCAAGTTGCCTCTTGGAGGCCATCTGGGTTGCAAACTCAGTGGCTTCTCTTTTTCTAATATTCCTTTCCCTTATACTCAACCCATAGCCTCCCAGCAAATGCTCATTATTTGTCCCAGTTGAGTGGAAAACACTGGTCTATTTGATCCTGGTACCTGCTTTTGAGGGGCCGTCTGTTTATCTCTGCTTTTTTTGGCATATAAGTAGAACCTCAAGTGAAATAAAACAAAACTGTATTGTGAAGTACATGTAGAAAAGAGGCTATAAAACATTTATGTACAGTGTAAAGAATAACAATAAAAAGAAAGGTCATGTACTTATCAACTAGATTAAGAAGTAGAATATTGCCACCCTCCTCATCTACTAAATCTCAGTGATCATGTGCTCTCCTGTCCCTTTGCCAGGGATGATTTCTCTCTTTACTTTTCTATTAATTATTCCCAGCTTTGCTTTATAGTTTTACACACATGCATGTGTCCCTAAACAAGATCTTTCCTTTTTGGTCTCAGATGGTGCTTTCATATAATAAGAAAAGAAAACCACTGTCATTCTTCCTAGTATGAGAACAAACTGTTCTTTTTAAGAAACAAAAAAACAAAAAAAACAAAAAACCCTAAAATATGATGTGCTTTCCAAGTACTCGACCTAGGAGAATATCAACACATGTATAAGGGAAAAGTTTAAGGAGAAACCCCAGCACTTGTGTTCCACTTCACAGCCTGTCTCTTTGTTTTCTACTTCCTTCTATTTTGTGATTAAAATCCAGCCTTCCATTATTCAGAATTCACATGAACAACTAATGTCACCACTTCCCTGGTGACTGATGTGGAATTTCCAACCTGTGGCAATTCTACAGGGGACGACCATGTTAGGTGAAATTATTAACTACGAGAAATATGTTGACACTGGTGTCCACTAAATTCCTATCCTCTTACCTTCCATACCCACCCTGGGTAGCCAGTGCCCTCTCTCACTATCATCCTGTTCATCCCAACTGGAAAATTCATCCTTTGTGATAACTTTAACACAGGGCTTTATATATATTTCTTACCAAAATGATCCAGTAGCAAAGAATAAGATATGTTGAAGGGCCTCTGGACATGAAAGCTGTGGTATGCATAGACTTATCTATTTTTATTGTGAAATGTATTATACATCCAAAAAAGTGTCTAAAATGCATCTGTACTATAAAGAAGAACAATAAAACAAACACCTACATACCTACCACCCGGATCTAGAAATAGATCATAATGTGTAGTTGATTGACATTTGAATACAGTAGTTTGAGACTACTGAAAAGAGCACAGATATGAATTTGGGGACATTTGTCTCCTAGCACACATATGCAAGAGTCTGTGAGTATAAAGTTAGAAGTGGATTTTGAGGTCATAAATGTTGAAATTTTTAAGCAGTTCTAAACTGTTTTCTAAAGTAGTAGGACACATTTAAAGCCCCACCAGATGTACACGAGAGTTCCCATTGCTTATAATCCTCTTTAACACCTGCCGTTGTCCCCCCCAAATTTTTTTTTCAATCTGTACATGAAGTAAAATCTCATTGTGATATTGTATTTGCATTTCTATGATTAATGAAGAAGATGAGCATTTTTTCTTGTGTTTATTATAGGCAATATGTGAGTTTTTCTTTGAAATTCCTGTTTGGGGTTTGTTTTCTTGTTTGTTTGGATTTTTTTGCTTAGTTTTCTATTTTGTGGTTTCTCCTTTTCTTATTAATTGATTGGAGCTCTTAAATAAAGTAGAGATAGTGATAGGCAAAACTTTTAACTATATACAGTTTATTTACTTTTACAAATTGTATGTGAGGTTGTTGTCTTTTCTCACTCCATAGTTAATTTTTCTTACTCTTGTGGTGGGCTCATTTGACACACACAAAAAAAGTCCTTAATTTTATCTTATTTATTTTTTATTTTTTTTTAATTAAATTTATTGGAGTAACATTGGTTAATACAATCATATAATCTTCAGGCGTACATCATCATTTGACCTCTGTATATTCTATTGTGTGTTCACCACCCAAAGTCCAGTTTCCTTCAGCTACCATATATTTGATCTCCTTTACCCACTTCACCCTCCCCCTACCCCCTTATATTGACCCCCTTTATCTCTTCTACCTCCCTCCTCCTCCCCCACCCCACTAGTAACCACTACTCTATAGTCCTCTGGTAACCACTTGCTTATAGTCTATGTTCATGTCTGTTTGTTTGTCCTGCTCATTTGTTGTTTTCAGGTTTATATCCCACATATAAGTGATATCATGTAATTTTCAACTTTTTCTGTCTGGCTTATTTCGCTTAGCATGATTTTCTCGAGTTCCATCTATGTTGTCGCAAATGGCTATATTTCATCTTTTCTTATGGCTGAGTAATATTCCATTGTATATATGTACCACAGCTTCTTTAGCCAATCATTTATCATAGGGCACTTCGGTTGCTTTCATATCAAAAAGTCCTTAATTTTAAAGTCATTGAATTTTTCAATCTTTTCCTTTATGGTTTGTACATTTTAAGTTTTCTTTATAGATACTACTACATTCTCTTCTTGGGATTGTATAATTTTGACTCTCAATTTGATTTTTGTATATAGTGTCAGGAGAGGGTGTAATTTCAGTTTTTAAAATTTGAATTTAGCATTTTTAAAATAGTTTATCTTTTCCTCGTTGATCTCAAATACCATCTCTATCATAAATCAAGTTTCCATATATCTGTGGATTTGTTTCTAAGTTCTCCATTCTGTTGTTTTGGTCTATTTGTTAATTAGTGCCCAACATCTCATTGTTAGTAACTTAATTAGTATAGTTTTACGATAAATCTCAATATCTAATAGGAAAAATTCCTTCTTATTTTCCTTCCCTTGGAGCTTATTGACCATCTATTATCTTTTCATTTTTTATACAAATTTCAAAATTATCTTGTCAAAATTTCATGAAGAAAATTTTTGCAGTTGTTATTATAGTTGTATTTCCTATTAGATCTATTTGAAGAGAATCAACTTTATAATAAGACTTGTCTTATCCAAGAACATGATATATTTTTCCACTAGTTGAATTCTTTATTAAACTTCAAAAAGCTTTCTAGTTGTGTATGTTTTGCATACTGTTTGTTAGACTGATTCTTATATGTTTATGTACTTTATATAATCTGTTGCTTTTGCAAAAGGCATTTTACATTTGTACCTGAACTTTGTATCTGAGAGATTTGTTCCTTTCTTTACAAATAAGTATTCTTTGTATTCCTATTTGTTTTATTTGTTTGTTTGTTTGTTTATTGTTTTACCTTGATGGTTCGGACTTCCACTACAGTGTGGAAAAGAAATGGTGATAGTGGCTACCCTGTCTTGCTTATGCTTTTAAAAGAAATAGTTTCAAATTTTTACTATTATTCATGATGTATGCACTAGAGTTTTACAGGTCTTCTTTATCAAGTTAAATACATTCTTTTCTATTCCTCTTTGTCAAAGGTTTTATCATAAATGGTTACTGAATTTTACTGGGGATTTTTTTATTTTTATTTTTTTTGCTGCTATGAGTGTGATTACATGGTTTATCTCTTTTACCTTGTTAATATAGTGAATTACAATAATCCTGACTTGTAATTTTCCTATTTTGTTTTGTCCTTAACTAGTTTTTATATCAAGTTTGTGCAAGTCTCATAAAATATGTTGAAAAGTGTTCCTTCTCTTTCTGCTCTCTGGAAGAGTTTATATAAGAAATGTTTGGTAGAATTCACGAGTAAAATCATCTGGCATGATATTTCCTTTGTAAGATCTTAATTTATAGGAAATTTCTATTTACTTTCAAGTCATTTTTTAAAATTGTTTCCTACAAATTCATACATTTCATCAGTTTATTAACTTATTAAACTGAAGTTGTTCACAATATTTTATTATTTCTTTTTAAATATCTAGGACTAATGTGTTCCCACATTCTCTCCTTTTTATTTTCTTGATAAATCTACTGGATTTTTTTTTTCAAACAACTTTTAGCTTTTGAATATTTATATGAAATTTTACTTTCTGTTTTATTTCTGCACTTATTTCTATTATCTTTTTTCTACTTCTTTCTTTGGGGGTTAGTCTGTTGTTTCTTTCCTAATTTCTTAGAATGGGTATTGGGCTCATTTAATTTTAAATAATTTTTCTTTTTTAATATAAGAATTGTAAACTAGTATATTTTCCTTGTAAAACTACTTTTTTTGCACCCCAAATATTTTGTATTATTATATTTTGTACATAGTGTTTTTGTTAGCTCTAACTGCATAAATACTGAATAAATAAAGCAACTACTTGACATTTTATTTACATCATCTGACAATATGTTAAGAACATTTAAAGCACTGAATATGACTTTATAACTTCTAAAGTGTGTATTCTCTTAACCAAATTATACCTTAAATAAATAATTTTATGACTTTCTTTCTCTTGTATGTATGTTTGTCTTAACAGAGCGAAAAATAAAATTAGCACAGTTAAAATAAGAAAATGTTCCTACAAAAGGCTAATGACCTTTTACCTTTGCCAAACTAAAACATGGAGAAAACAGAACATGATATAGCAAGAAAAAAAAGAACGAAAATGCTGTCAGTTGAAAATCTATCTTATTAGGCACCACCTCTTTTGCATTTTGACTATTTAAGGTGGCCTACTCTTGTAGTCTGAGAGGCTGATTTATTTTAATAGTCAAGTCTTCTTCACTCTGTACCTTTAGCAAGTCAGTTAAGCTTTATAAGCCTTGGTTTTATTTGTGAATCGAAAATGATAATATCAACCTCCCAGGATTTTTCCCCAAGTATTTGATGAATGTGGAACCACTGTTTAAAAGTGCTATATAAATATAAAGTAAAGTAGTTTTTCCTCTGTGAGTATTAATCCTCAAATTTTTATACCTTGCTTCTTTTTCTCATATGTACTTTTTCCTAAGTCCCCCAGGAAGACTTCAGTTTCTGTCTCCAAAGAGTCTCTTTCTCTAGAGGCCACTTGTTATAAATTCTATCTTTATAGTTGTGAAAGTCCTTAGAGATCATACATTCAGAGCACTTCCATTTGCAGATGAAAAAATCAAAGGGCAATAGGATGATTATCCAGTGTCTATAAACAGCAGAGGTGAAATTTTCTGGTAGTTAGTGCCAGAGCCAAAATCAGAACAAAGACCTCAGGACTTCTGATTGGGTGTTTTTTACCACAGTCTAACATGATAAGTGGCACTTTTAATTTTTATTTAGTTTTCCATGTTTTGACCAGTAATTAGCAACCATCGATGCTCACTGCTATATCCAACAGCGGCCCTCTGTCAGCCTACTTGAAGTAACAGTTTTATTTCTTCTTTATAAAGGCTTTATTATTTTTTATAAAGGTTTAAAGAGAAGTGTGTAATTTTGCCCACAGAGTACCTTTTAAGATGAACCTCAAGATGCCTATAAATTTAAAAATAACATAAAATTTACTCAACAAAATGCAACCCTCCATCACAAAACCAGACATCTAAAACCAGTATTGGAAGACCTAATGTGAACCTGGATGAAAATTATCTCACTGTTGTCCATTTATTTTTCCACCCTGAAGGAAATAGTCCTTAGTGAGAAGTTACTTTACTTGTTAAATAACAGGCTTCATTAAATTTATACTGATTATTCTGACATCAGCAATCATCCACCGAGATTCATTCAGTTCATGTATTTAAAACATTAGTGCTGTCACGTTTGACCCTAACCTACCATCATTTTGATGCATAAGATAGTTCACTTAAGTCTGGGTAGCAACCAACAGTTCTAAATTGAAAGGATGTGGGCTCAGATGATCCGATTGCTGCAGCATCCTTAACAATGGCTTATTGCTTGTTCAACCTAGTTTCAACATCCTTCATGAACAGGGAGCAAGTAAGGGTCTGGTCAGTCACATCTAATCTGGCAGCTACAAAAAGATGTGGTCGAGTCGTGGAGTGAGGTTAACAGGCAATACCGCCTTTGCCCTGGAGCAGTCTGGACGTCCCCTGTACGGCTCCAGAATCCCTGAGCCCACGGCACCAGGAGTCTCTAGTCATTATGCACTGTAGAGAAATCAAAGAATTCGAGAGCAAGGCCCTGGAATGCCTGGCTGCCTCCCAGCTTTCTTACAAAGTAAATTCCATTGTTGTCTCACCCTCCTTTCCGCGGTCTTGGAATCAGCAGTTACTGTACGCCTGCACCTTTCTCCCCCAAGGAGACTTCTCAGCCATACCAGGAAGCCCAGAAATCTTGTAACATAAACTCACAACGCTCCCCACATTTATCTTCTCCACTCTCGCCTGTCTCCCCTGTCAGGAGCTTTGAGCTTCGTGACTTTCTCCATGCCCTGGACTGTGGCGTAGTCACTGTTGCCAGTGACTCTTTGAACTAATCCCAAGCCTGTGTCAGAAAATCCGTGATGGATTCCCAGTGCCATCCTGAACAACAGATTGGGATATCGCACCTTTAAACCGTGTGGCCTGGTAAACAATACAGCATGTACTCAGCTTCATAAACACTCCTCGTTGTTACAAAAGGCATTGCAAACTCAGTGTGATAGGACTTGACCTTAAAAGCTATAGACAATCTAACAGAGCACAGACGGTTTCATAAAGTACAATCACTTCCTGGAATTCTTGAGCCAGTGCAGTCGGAGCCGTGCAAATCCTGTTTTCCTTGCATTGTTTCCTGCATGTGAATATCATCAGTCTAGAAGGACTGTAACCATGGCACTTGTAAATAGCCGAAGGGTAACTTTTGATAAAGGCATACAGTTTTAAGAAGATTTTTATAAAAAAAAAAAAAAAAGACAAGCCTTGAATCAAAACTCACAAATGCCATCTGTCAAAACAAATTTGACAAATTGCAGTTTCAAAGCACATGCATCCAGACCCAGATATGCTTTTAAATCACCAAAGGAAACAAAATAGATGCCTACAGTATTGAGAGTAGTGTGAATTGTTTTTCATTTGTTATAATGTAAATTTATACAAATCCATAGAAAGCAAGTACATGAACGCTGGCTAGAATCATAAGAGATTGTTTCCATAGTATGGATCCTTTTCCACTGAATGAGGTTGTGAAATCTTAAAAGTTCGGTCTTTCAGTTTTTCCAGTCAGTAATAGGAAGAAAAAACATTGATGTTACCCCTTGAAACTCAGCTAAAAATGCCACTCCAGGAGTTTGACATCACTGTTGCACAATTCTACTCCAACATTATTTGATACTTGACAGGTTGTTATTTATACTCTAAGATGCTTTGGGTGGTGGCGGGGGGACCATAGAAAATCTAAAGATGTATTTTTCCCATTTGCTCTAAATACCTCAGTATATAATATTTAAACCTGCTGAATCAATCTCCATCCTTCAGCCTTGTACATGATTGAAATGTTGGTTAAGCTGACACTGTAAGTTAAAATTTTTAGCAGATTTAAAATATAATGAATACTGTACAAAATGTTGACAAAAGTGTTTTAAGCTTCTGAGAAAGATTTCCTTAGAAGAAAAATAAAAAGAGCTTATAAGAATCTCAGTTATATTTTCATAAATGTCCTTTTTTGATTTTTTAATCTCTAAAACTTTAAATCACTTCTTAAATAAGTCATGGGGATGCAATGTACAGCATGGGGACCAGAGTTAATAATCTTGAATGCTATATTTGAAAGTTGCAAAGAAAGTAGATCTCAAAAGTGTGATAGAACTTGACCTTAAAATGTATAGACAATCACAAGAAAAAAAAATCGTTACTATGTATGATGATGGATGTTAACTAGACTTACTGTAGTGATTGTTTTGCAACATATGCAAATATAGATCCATTACGTTGTACATTTGAAACTAATATAATGTCATTGTCAATTATATCTCAATAAAAATAAATAAAACTTTAGATCATTTCAAGTTTAAAGTTTAAATTAAAATCAGTAATATCTGACCAATATTTTCACACGAGTATCAAGGATCAGTTTGATGCTTTTGGGTAATAATTAAAACTTTAATTATGCTAATACATTATAAATAACAAGTGCTAAAAGTCTGAAGATTAACAAAAAGTATTAATGAAATACTTTCCCGTTTAATCTTTTATCTTAAAAAAAATTAGTACGAGTATTTTCAATAAATTATTTTTCTCAAAATATATCTTAGAGTGGTGATCCGCTTTCATATCCTCATTTTCCATGTGTTTTGGATGTCCAATAGCTATTTTATAAAATCTATAATGTTTTTATGAAACAAGCAAAGCTCAGAAAACTCTTGTCTAAAGTCACATGCTAACAAGTAAGAGAGTCAGAATTTTAGTTCAGGTCTTCATGGCTTCAAAGCAATTTTATTTATTCCCAACAATGTAATTGTATTGACGGCAGACAGCAGACACAAATGTCTGAAAAATCTAGAAAAATAGGAAAGGATCAGACAAAATTGATGCACATGGACGGAAGATGCTATGAGCCCAAAACAGGAAATAAATGGCATGTTTCAGTCATGAAACAATATAATTTCAACTTGACTTTCCATCACCATTGTCTTTTCTTATTGTCTGGCTTGCAGTGATGTCACAGTTATGTCAAGTGGCTAAATTCTTGCATATTTGGTTTCCCTCATGGGAGACAAGTTATTCCTGATTTATTTAGATAAGTAAAATAAAACAAATTTCAGTTCTCTAAACTTCACTTTGGAGATAAAAATGTAGTTTTAAACAGATGTATTTAACCACCTCTCTTATATAAACTAGTGATCTGATGCTAGTTCTCAAGGATCTGACTTCTTTTTACAGTATTATAAGTTCCCCTACCTCATAGATAAGGTAAAGAACACTTTTCAAGCAGTCAGTAGGCTGGGAGACCACCTGTTGGTAAAAACCACTCATGGAGTCCTGTTACCATTTTGCCTGAGATCTAATAATGGCACACCAAATTTGGCCCTCTGATAAGCATGAGTAACTTCTTCCATAGCCAAAGGAAGGCACAAAGCATGAATTTGGAGCCAGATTTGGCTTTCTATATTGTATTTACTTTGCAGAATTCATTTATGGACATAAGCAGAGGATAAAATATCTCTTTTTCATGAGGATCCTAAAGGGACAGTAGGCATACAATGTTGCTTCATAACGCACAAACGGTACAACACAGAAGACTCCTTCTAGCATAATAAACAACTCACAATCTACAGTTTCTGTGTTCTTGACATTGACAATGCTTTTTAAAGTTAGATCAAAAAGGTGCTTGGGATGTTTTCTTTTAACTTGGTATCTGTCTGAACAGGGCAGAAATTTTGTCCAACTGTTGGATGCAATAGACCTGAAAGTCTGATGACCAAAATGAATTGTGCTTTCAGCATTTTGAGGACATTTATCCTTGAGAGCTACAAGTTAGATAAAAATTATTTTAGGTTGTAGTTTTAGTCATAATGTTATATCAGTTATAGATTATATTACTTTTATTTTGGCAATTTCATTAGGCCAGGGAAAATGGAGATCAATTCAAAAAAGAAATCAAATTTAAGTTTTCAGAGTGTCCCCTGATATGTCATAGATTTGCAGTTTCAATTAGCTACTAACTGTAACTATTAACTCATAGTTAAGTTTATATAGTATTTTGATAGTATATTAAAGTTTTTTTTAGGCTGACTTTTCTCTTTTAAGAGAGAATAAGCTTAAATATAGCTTCCCCAAATTGACTAATCTTACTCTTTCTGTTTAGCTTTCATTTTGAAATTTTAAAAAACCTATAATAGAACATTTTTCTCTAAAAGGATTTAAATGTCTTTTAACCCAGAAATAAGAACAAGGACATTCCCAGTCTTAAGATTTTACCTACAGTCACAACATATTCCCCTCTATATAAATATGTGTCTTTCTATTTAGAAGAAAGAAAATATACTTAGAATCATGTCTATTTTACACTCACTAACAATTCATTTACTAAAAGTATCTAATGAGTAAGGAAAAGCAATTCAGATTTGTGTCCAGCCAACCTGGGTGTTACTGACTGATAAAGGAGTTGGGGTATGAGTACATGCATTACTTAGACACAAACCAAAAGAGATAAGTATCCAAAGATAGATATGAAAAAGTGCTAAGGGAAGTCCAGTTAGACTCAAAATGCAAACTCAAGCCATCATGAGGTTAACAGCACACAGTATCAGAGTGCTTTAATCCTTCAGTAGCTCTGTTGAACTATGTTTTGTATGGAATCTCCATGATGCTCGCTTTAGTAAGCTACCTTCTTAAGAAAACAACCAAAATTCAATTTAAGTATGACTTATTTCCTATTCATTATTGCCAGTTGGAGCTTCTGGTAGACTTCTGAGAAATTCATTTTACCCCATTCGAAGGAAGATGTAGGCAAAGTGTGCCTGGACAAGCTCTATGCGAGTTTTCATGACCAGCAAATAAATTGTCCCACAAAAGGTCATAATAATAAATATCTTATTTCAACCATCAGAAATACCTCATTGATCTTATGGTTTTTAAAAGGACCATTGTACAGCTGTGATCCTCACCCATAACAATCAATTTTATCAAAATACCTTGTAAGAATTTTTTCAGCCATCTCTATAAACAGCCAGAGCATCATCCACAGTTTCCTGAGACAGTTTATTTAAACTTAGAGGCAGACCCAGCTAGAATATTTCTCATAATATAGGCAGGGAAGGAGAATTATCAGATTTTCCCACAATATTGATCAACTCAACCCACACGAAAGCGGAAACTTTCCCTGTTTACAAGCAAGCTGTGGCTCTTTTTATCGGACTTCCCTGCTCCTCATTAATTCTTTCCAACAGGTTGGGGAAAAACAGATGTCTATTTTTTTTTTTTAATTTTTCTTTAAGGCAAAAGCAGAGAAACCTTTGAAAATCATAAGTTGGTAATGCTATCACTGTCGTACTGTAAAAACAGAGACTGCTTTGCCTCCCACAGTCAGGGATTCTGCTAGGGCTGAGAATGAGACTCCATCCCTACCTCTTCAACTTCTTCGGAACTTTGCCCCATCTGTGGGCAGGATCATTTTTCCAAAGTCGAAGAATGAGATGGCATTCTCTAATGATGTTCGAATTTAGAAATAATTATTGGTTGGACCTCAAAACACAAGTACAAATCATCATTCTGAGACTTTGAAAAAGAAAAGACATATTTCCAGATTTTCAGCCTTTACTGATTCCCAAATGGCAATGCAGATGGTTAATAGAACAACTGGTGATTTATTGATGATAAGGTTAGAGTCACCTCAACCAAGGTGAAAAAGATTAGATGGAGATTCATGAGACAGATGTTCCCTGAGATAAGTCCTGAACACAGATTTGGGCTTCCTCCAAAGGGCATTCATAAACAGACTGAGAACTAGATAACCGAAGCTGGGGACAATGAAAAGATTATGAATATTATGGTGTATCAATTATTTTCTGAAAAAACTGTGAATATTATTCATTTTTTCTTTAAGAACAATAAGTAATAATGCTGACTCCTTTCTGATTCTCTTAGTCACTTCAAATAAAAGTAGAACTCAAAAGAGTCCTTGTAATGGCATGGTGACCAGTTCTATTCTAATAGTTTTATTAAAATAATTGCTATTTGTAGTGCAAACCCAGAGCCCCTAAAGAACCCAGAGCAAAAAAAATATTATGCTTTTGGTTGCCTGGGGGATGAGCACACTTCAAAATGCTTAATTTAAGCATGTACCTAAAACTTCAAGCTCCTTAACAAAGCCAACTCTTCTGCTTGGTGTGAAATGAAAGTTGGTAGATATTTCCGGGTGGGTTTTCTCAAACTGACAAGTGATTCTCTGGCTCTTATTTTAATAAAAAGAGGGTGAGAATTGCACTGAAGATAAAGTACTGGGCTCAAAATCCCAAGTATAGTTAAGGTAACTAACCTAAAATCACTTGATTTAATTTAGTTGAAATAACTTTGTCATCTTTGTTCGACAGAAGATCTAGAAGTTTGTGGTACATAGTTTACATTATGCTTGAATAACCTTACTTACATGCACCTTTAAAATCTTTCATACTCACAATTTGGAAAATTTCTCAAGTCCAATATCAAATATTTTTTGTTCAACAGCCAGTCCTTATCGAAAATGTATCAAACAAAAAATTTACTTCTAAAAAGTTCAGTTCCATATTCAGTCAATGGCTTATTAGATTAAGAAAGTCACTGATACAAGGCAAATAAACTCAGAGAATGACACACTCCACAGGATCCTAGAAGAGAAAGACTAGGACATTTTGCCTTGAAAATGTAATACATTTCAGTTTATCAACCTAAAATTCTGAACAAATTTTACACTAAAATATAAATGAATAAAATTTCTTTTTTTTCCTCTGATGAATACCAGCTCCAAATATCCAGGAAGATCTAACAGTCTGTGTTAGTAAGTGTCAGTTCTCACTATACAGCATATACAATATTTAGTGACCTTAAGGAGATTACAGAGCTATCTTTTTCTTTCTTTTTTTTCCTCCTCCTCATCTTTTTTCTCTTCCTCCTTCATGTTTTTGCTGTGAGGTGGTGGCAGTATGATGATTGGGCATTTTCGAACTCCTTTATTCTTAGTATGAGGCAAAGAAGCAGCCCTATTTTTGTCTAAAGAGTGTGGTTTAGGATATCCAACCTGCCCCTGGGCAAGAAGTGAAGGACAAGAGAGACTGGCAGAGTCAGAGAGCACTTGGACTCATATACGAGGGCAAAATGCTCCTTGAGGATTCCTTTAAATCACTCAAGTGGCCTGTAAGATTAAATCTGAGTGTTCTAGTTTGTGACTCAGAGCTGCAGGCTATCCCCTGCTGTGAGGGTCCTGCCTCATTCTGAGAAGCGATGCCAAGGAGGCTTTGAGAAATGTCAGTGGGCTTCATTCCCCAAAAGTCACACCTGCTTTGTAATAGACCTAGAAACAAAAATCTGGTAGGCACTTGGGTATAAGATGAAGAAAAAAATAGAAAGGAAGAAAAGAAGGAAAAGAGAAAGAAGGAAGAAGAGAATGAGATCAGAAGGAGACAAAGGAATAACAGAAATTTTGTTGTCAGAAATGAAACCCATTTCCATTCATTCATCCAAGTATCACTATATTCCTGGTAACAAGGGCCTACTCAACTCTTGAGGGAATTTCTCCAAGCTTTTTCCATAATGAATGTCCTAATCCAGAGGTCAGGGTGCATATAATACAGAGAAATTCTCCCCTGGGTTTAGAGCGTTTTGCTTCTCTGAGAGGAGCTGCCCATGGAAGTTTTTTCTCCTACGAGTTGCATCTTGAACAAGTACTCAGGAGGATTAAATGAGTGACTTTCTGACTTATGAAGACTTATGACTTATGACCATTCCCAAGGGAAAAGGAGAGCAGCACTCACAAACTTGTTTTTAAAAAGAGCTTAATAAAAATAAAAAAAGAATAAGGATTTCAGCCAAGGTCAGCTATCTAAATATCGGGAGCCTAAAACAGAGACCAGCAACATAATGTTCATGATGACTTGTGGGCTGAAGGATCTTTGTGCTGCACAGCATTAGAGATGGGGTGGCTGCAGTACAGCAAAAGAATTCTTGGATCTGGTGGATCCCTCTCCACACAAAACCTGTAGACAAAGGTTCATTTTTAACTGGCCATTTGCTACTGGGAACATTTGTTCTAGCCAAAATTCAGATGATTACATAAAAAAAGGCCAGATCTTTGCATCAGTTTTCCGGATGGGAAATAAATTGATGGAGCAAGTTTTGATATTTTTGCCATATTTCCATTTTTGATAGTTATCTTTTTATTCTCCTTCTCTTCCCCATTCTCCTGCTCTTTTAAATAAAATACCCATCTATTTATTTCTTTTTTTCTTTGTTTCTTTTTAAATTACACAAGAAACATGACTACATTGAGATGTTGAAAAATTCAAATATTATGGACACACTTAGAATAAACAAGAAAGCTCACTTCATGTGTCCCTGTATTTCCGCCCTCCTCTACAGAGGAAATCCTTATTAATAGTTTGGTATCTATCCATTCAGTTATGCACATATACATATACATACACATATACAGCTACACGTACGTATACATACTGATGGGAACCAAAATGTTGCCACACTGAGGCTACTTTTTGGGACATTGATTTTAAACTGTTTATTAAGGAACAAAAAACTCAGAAAGAAACTTTGATCCTCCCCCACTTTCCTGCTTAAGAGATTTAGACAGAAAAACCTACTTCAGGAAGGAAATCTTAGAATGTTGCCTTAGCCTAATTTGAATTAAGTATGCTAAGTAAGAGGACATCGGTCTGGCGTCTGTTAGCTGGGTACCTGCTATGTCCTATTGTTTCTGAGTTGCACACAAGAATTTGCCTGCCATGTGTGTTCTACTCTTCCTCAACTACCTGTAAATTGCCCATTCTCACCTCTGAAACTGAATACCCCTTACCCATCTTTCTCCCTTATCCAAAAATGTCTCATGCACCCAATGTTGCCTCACTGTCTTTGGAATTTTCACGCCTATGTGAATTCACCATGTGCATGTATTAAAATTTTGATTTTCTCCTATTAATCTGTCTTTGTTAACTTGATTAGCCCAGCTGGAAGAACTTAGAAGTGGGAGAAGAAATATTATTTTTTTTCAGTCCCCACAATTGGTGAGCCAGCCAGAAAATTACTGGCTGGGACATTACTGGCTTCCTGGACTGCTGTAGCTTGGAGATCATGGACATCTCAGCATCAGCAGCACAGCTAATAAGCATTTTACCCTGTCAGCCTCTCTGATCTCTTATCTACAGGGTTCCAAAGAAGTTGGAAGTGGTGAGAATCCTCTCTCTCTTCTAAATTTAGATTGGAAGGGGAAAATACTTGTGAAGAGAGCTTCTTGGGCCTAGCAACATTTAGTTTTATACAGAAACACACATATATTTGTATATATGTACATACATACACACATATACGTGTATATATTTATTCACTTAGCTAGAACCATTATATTATTCTTTTTATCAAAATTTTCAAGGAATAGATAAAAATTTTGGTAATATATCATTACTTTAAAATCCACATATCTAGTAACACCTGGAAACTAGTGTGTAAAATATATAATCAGACATCTTTTTTCAAACACGTATGCCTTCCATCTCCATGTAACAGTAAAAATAGATCAGGACTAAGTTCTATTAGCAAATCATTACTATTTCTTTTTATTTATTTGTTACATGTACTGATGGAAAAGTAATAAGCCCTTAGGAGATTTAGTAGAATATTCTCCAAAACTTTTGAAATCACTAATTTGGTTAGAGAATTCCACAGGCATGAGTTCTTACATGAACTTGGAAGTACAAAGATTAATGACCTAAGCATTTCAATTTTAGCTTCAAGTCTAGAAGTGGAAAGAGACCCACCCATAATTAATGAAATCGTATTGACTTAGATAGGCTAGTAGGCCCTTTGCCATAGAGAAAATAACTATATCAGCTTTAAAAACAAAACTCAGGTCTTACCTGTTCATGAAAACTTAGTTTATTAAGTCCAAATTTATCAAATAAAAATTAGAGTCTGATATTTCAGTGATAAACAGATTCCTTCTTTACAAAGACTTTTCACATAATAACTGACCTCACTCATATACTTACAAAGTAATTTAATTTTTCTAGAAGTGACCTATTCTCAAACCTTTAGGAATGCCACAACTCTTTAGTACAAGTTCTATCCAAAGACAAGTTCTCTCAAAAGACACAATGTACTCATTCAGTCATTAAAGTTGCCCTAAAATAGGAGAAGCAAGGCTTTTAAAATTTAAAGTTGGAAGCCAATTTCTAACCTGTTTTTACATCACAAATATGAGATGGAGGGGAGGGGAAGAATTTTATCAGCTTCTAAAGTGGACGAAGAGATACATGGAAATGTTTTGAACCTTACTTTACTTACACGCTATCTATGTGCTGATGACTATCATGTTAATATTTTTGGCCGGTCATTTTTTTCTGAGTTTAGACTTGTAATTACAAGGGCAAGCTTTCATCTTTCTCCACTTAGATGTCTCATAGAAATTGCAAAGGTGAAATTCAAATTACTGAATTCTTGATTTCTGCCCCATTTTTCCCAACTTATTACCCTACTCTTTTCCAAAGATATCCTTTTCAATATAAGACCCACATAGTCTGCCCACTTGCTCAGCCAAAACACGTAGGATTATTCTTTACTCTTACCTATCCCTCAAACCACCACTCCCAATTCCTACTTGACTTTACTTACCCACCCTAACCTGAGCCACAATTACCTCACCTAGAATGCTGCAAGAACTTCCTTAATGGTCTATTTTTAATTTTACTCTCTCAGTTTCCATTTTCCAGATAGCAACCATAGTGATTTTAAAACCTTGAATAGCTTCCCATTTTCCTTGAAATAAAATCTTACCACCTAAAAATGTCATATAAGTCGGATAACCATAAGTCTTGCTTTGCCAAAGACAGTCTTATTTATATTAATTGACTAAGATTTTATTCTGACCATTCCCTTTCATTCCCAAAGTATCCCAGTTTGGGTGATAAGTTATGATTTTACTTACAAGGTCCTGCATGCTTTGGCATCTTCAACATTCAGTCAAGCTGTTGTGCCCCCTTGTTCATGCTACTTCAACCATACCAATCATCTTTTAGCTCTTCAAATGAGACAAGGTCCTTACCTCCTCAGGGCCTTCACACCTCCTGCTCTTTCATCTACTCTACATCTGGCTATTTCTTTCTATCTTTTCAGTTTAATCTTAAACATCATCCTTTGAGAGAATCCTTCTCTGATTGCTCAAACTATCAAATGAAAATTTGTCCCCTCTTGAGCCTTTCTAATAGAATGCATATGAATATTTACAATTATATATTTATTTGTGCATTTGTTGGTGCAATGGAGCTTTTTCTTTATAGACAGTTTGCTATAAATGTAAAGAGAACATGTGTGTTTTATTTTACCATTGAAAACTTTGTGCCTACTCCATTGTCTGAAATACACTAAGTACTCAGTATTTGTTGAATGAATAAATGAGTGAATAAGTATACGAAATGGATGATTTGTGATCACGAAGTGGGAGAATTTGAGACTGCTCCCACTGAATACAATAGAAAGAAAAACATTCACAAAATCCGAAACCTTCTTGAAAATCAATCCTAGACTTGTCTTCAATTTGTGAACAGTCTGTTATTGATTACCTTGAATCACTAGGCTAGGGGTTGAGAATATAAAAGTGAATAAAACACAGTATCTTCTTCAAGAGTTGATGATCCTTAGGAAGAGATACACAAAAGCAAGTTATTTCATGACATTTGAAGCACAGAAAAGAAATAACCTAATCTGGACTGGAGTTTTAGGAATCCTTTCTCAAGAAGGTAATTAATTGGTGTGGATCAGGTATAACATAATTTTAAAAATAAATTCTGAAAAAATAAATGCATTAAATAGGTGAGAGAACATTTGCATGTTAAAGAGCTTTTATTGTAATCTTTAGATCAGAAGTTTACAAGGTTTCAGTCTCAGGACTGCCTTACCCTGTTAAAATGGTTGAGGATCCTAAAGAACTTTGCATTATAAAGGTTACATCAATCTATATTTCCTGTTAGAAATTATAACTGATGCAGCTAAAACATTTAACTTATTTATTTTAAAAAATAATAAATTTATTGTATGTTAATATAAATAACCTCTTTTTATGAAGAGCAACTATATTTTTCTAAAACAAGAATCAAATTTGGTGAGAAAAGTGGCATTGCTTTACGATTTTGCAAATCTCTAATGTCTGGCTTACAAAAAGATAGTTGGGTTCTTATATCTGTTGATGTATTCAATCTTCTGTATTATGTTGATTTTTTTGAAGTATATGAAGAAAATCTAGTCTTGTATAGATAAGTAGAAAATGTGATGAATTCACAGACCACCTTAAAGAGATCTGCTACTGTAGATAATAGCTTCCTATTGGATTTTGGCTGGTAGATATTAAGCAGAGCAATGATTTGACTTGATATGTGTTTCAGGTAGATTAGTTCAGCAGCTGAGTGGTCAATAAACTTGAATGAGTAAGACCACAAGTTCGGACGCTATTCCGTATGTTAAGTGATAAAATTGAAAGTGCCAAGTCACTCTTAAATGTTGCAAGTGAGAGAAAGAAAAGAGAAGAGGCTGATTGAATGAAGATAAAACACAAGTTTCTTTTGGGTATAACAAACATTATAATGTCACCACCAACTGTTGTAAAAATTGCACTTAGAAAAGTAAATCATTCTGAGGTAGGCAGAAGGAGTGGAAAGTTCTACTGTGACTATGCTGAGTGTAAGTTTATGTGGAATATCTAGATAAAGGCTTCTGGGAGACATTCGATTATGTAAGTCTAAAACATAGGGGAGATGCTCCTGGTAGAGCTAGATAATTACAAATCTTGGCGAACAAGTCAAGGCTAAATATTTGAGAATGGGATAAAGTCTTTGGAAAGAACAAATAGAATGAGAAAAGAGAGCAAGAACATGTACCAGGGAACACCAAATTTAGGGTTGGACAGATATAAAGAATCTCACAAAGCAACTAAGAGTGAGAATCATCTAGAAGATGTGGTGTAACTAAATCTAAGGGTGTAGAGAGTTCATGGAGGTTCTGGTTAATGTGTCAGCTGCAGCTGAAAGATCAAGCAGGATAAAAACAAGAACATGGTTACTGATATTCTTAGAACCATATTAGTAGAGGGAATTGGGGAAGAATGTAGCATAAACTAGATGCGGAGGGCTGAAGAGTAAATTGGAGGTGCAGGAAGAATGAGAAAAAATAGCCTTTTCTTAGAAATTTTGCTGAGAATGGAATGAGAAATAATGCTATACTCAAGAGTTAAGAGAGTTTGTCTGATTACCAGACTTGAACATGTTTATGGGGTGAAGCAATGAAGCCGGTTAAGGGAAGAAGTTGAAGACATGGGTTATTAATCATCACAGAATATCCCAGAAGATAAAGAAAAAAGATATTATTAACAGAGCAGGTAGTATATCTTTCTTTCCCCCTTTCTCTCAAACATCATAAAATGTTGATCTTTCAGATAGAATACAGACAAGTTATAAGCAATTCAGCAATAAACAGCAAGTTTTTTTTTTCCTGTGGTTACTAAAGGAAATAGGAATAACTTTTCTACATTTAGTAACATGAGATGAGAAACTAAAAATAAACACTCCATCACACACACACACACAAAAGGATATACAAGATCAGTGAATAGGAGAGAGAAAGAGAAAAGATAATGGGAGATAGAACAGAAACTATTCTTTTATCTGCCGGTAACAGTTTATGACCTGCTTTTTAGGAGGGAGAGGCTAACCGTGACACCAATGTCCTACTCTCCTTAAGAGAACAGATATGGTTTTGCTCAACGAATCCTTTTATTGTCCTCAAAAATAAATAAACAAATAAACTGAATTAAAGAATAAACTCTTTGAGGAGCTTTTTCTAAATTGTGCACTTTGGGACACTATGCACTTTGAAATGTTAACAAATCATTAAAAATAAAAGGGGGTGGTGATCTTCAGGCAAAGTTTGGGAAACACTGACTTAAAGAAAACTAAGTGGATTTCTTAACAGAAGGGCTTCTCAGAATCATTACTATAATTACATGTATTGGGAATTAGTCAAGTTAGTGATATAGTGGGCACCATTTCCCGAACTTGCTTAATCATTGTTTTCATTGAACTATTGTTTTCATTGAACACTTACAGACTTCTTGCCAGAAACTGGTGTACGAAGGAGCGAAGTTTGGGAAACACTACTCTAACGTATTGTTAAACTCGGTAGTGCCTACCTGATTAATAAGGGTCATGATTCTTGTGTCTCAAATAATTAAATTAGTAAGATGCCCCCTTTAAAGAACTCAATCTTAAAGCTTATTTCCAAAGAAGTACACTGCAAATAAGTCATATTAGCACACAACAGTGATTTCCAGTTTTGGTGTTATGATATTCTCTTCTTGATTTAATAACACCTACTTCTGAGAAATTGTCTTTGTAAATAATAGACTCTCAATAACAATGTTTTGATTGCTTTATATTTTACATACTTTTTAAAAATTAATTAATTAAATTTTTTGTGGTGATATTGGTTAATGAAATCCAATAAGTTTCATCTGTACACTTTAACAGTAAGGCATATATATATATTAACACTGTGTATTCACCTCCCATAGTTAGATTTCATTTGGTCACCACATATTTGACCTCCTTTACCCTGTCTACCTCCCCGCTCCCCTAACCCTCTACCCTCTCGTAACCACTAGTCTGTAGTCCATATCCATGATGTTTGTTTGTTTGTCCTGTTCAATGTTGCTTTTAGGTTTATATCCCACATATAAGTGATATCATGTGATTTTTCATCTTTTTCTGTCTGAGTTATTTCGCTTAGCATGATTATCTCGAGGTCCATCCATGTTGTCACAAATGGCAGTATTTCATCTCTTCTTATGGCTGAGTAATATTCCATTGTATATATGTACCACAGCTTC
>NW_006434369.1:8940186-8941280 GCF_000325575.1 Pteropus alecto
AGTAGTATTCTTATGGAGCCTTTAGGGTTTTCTATATAGAGATTCATGTCATCCGCAAATAGTGACAGTTTGACTTCTTTGTTTCCTATTTGGATGCCTTTTATACCTTTCTCTTGTCTGATTGCACTCGCTAGGACCTCTAATGTTATAGTAAAGAACAGTGGTGATAGTGGACAGCCTTGCCTTGTTCCTGATCTTAGAGGGAAGGTTTTTAGTTTTTCGCCATTAAGTATAATGCTGACTGAGGGTTTGTCATATATGGCCTTTATTGTATTTTACATACATTTTTAAAGTGATTTTGTCAGTGGCGATATCCAATGTAAAGAGAAAACCTAAAGAAGGCATCACCTGCTTTTATGGCCCAGGAAGAAGGATGCTGTGCCCAGCACATCTGTGAGGACCACATACATACCAACAATTGCAATGCCCATCCAACAAGTTTTTGCCATTTGGTTCCAATAAGAACAAGATTAGCTTGTGGAAAATGCTTCATCTCAATATCTCAAATTTTTTTTTTGCTCATGATATTTCTTTATAAGAAAAATATCATGTATTTTTAAAATTCATTTGAAATTCAGAATGTATCTGAAATCCAGTTCAATCTAGATCCTGGGGGGAACACAAAGAATAAGAGGCATAATCCCGGTTCTCAATGAGTTTACTGTTGGCTTAGATAGGTAAGAGAATAAATGAAAAGTCAAATTATATAAAGGTTAAATTGTGTAACATATTAAATGTGAAGCATCAGAAGGCAATACATGTGCATCATATTTAAGTTCATATATGTGTATAAATTTAATTACCACTTGCATGTATGTGTATTCTAGAGATATGCTATCCCAAGTTGAAGTCCTAGCAAGACAGGCAGAGTTGCTTCTATTGTGTTGGGATACAGAGAAGAGAGTTAAGACAAATCTGTTCTTTTCACAAGGCAACTAATAGCTGGGAGCACAGCACTATCCATGTGTTCCTAGAACACCCCCATCTCTATCTCCATATTGGCTTAAATCTCAACAAGTTTAAGTTAAGATCTAGTCTAAAGAGATTTCCTCCCTCAACCTGGAGCTCAAGAATACAGTCTGACACCCAAACCA
>NW_006434369.1:8941300-8953666 GCF_000325575.1 Pteropus alecto
GCATTCCTGACATGGTTGCTTGATGAGTCATTTTCAGAACTCTTAAATTTTGTGAAGTGCACCAATTTATGTTCACTTTTTTTTTCAGCTATAAAAGCTTCCTGGTGCTGTTCTTCCTGTAAAAACATGATTAATATTCAGTCCTTGATTAGATCCAAATTTCTATTGAGAGCAATGAACAGGTTGTTTTGTTCTTTCTCTCCAGCTGAGAACTCAGAGAAAGAACATAATTTAATTTTTTTTTTTTTTTTTTTTTACCTCAGGGAGATTCTTGGTGACTTTGTTCATTGTGTTATAGACTTCACAGGGATGTGCCTTGTGCTTTCAGTGCAAACTTGCAATCTAAATCCCTTTTGAAACAGACCAGTACAATACATACCAAAGAGATAGTGGGCTCCATAGAGTTGAATGATTGTTGTTTCCAACCAGCAGCTCAAATTAATAACTCTTTACCCAATTTACAAATTGTTAACATTTATTAAAATGTATAAAAATGTATAATGGAGGGGTTTCTAATTGGACTAGAAATTCTAGATGTACTAGAACTACTATGGATCAAAACATATTTCAGACATGATAGGTCTAGACAAAATGAGTAAACTAAAAGGAATTGATGTATGAAAGAATACTGTTCACAAATGTATATTTCAGGCATCCACTTTTAACAAAATATTATAAATTGTGATTTTAGTATCATATATCATATCTCAAACACAATATCGTCTTTTCCACAGTATTTTATGACTCATTTTATCGATTAGATTTATTTATATCTCATTCTTTCCAAAATATACTTGTGGCTGTGATGTTTAGTTAACAAATGACACTGTACAGTGGAGAAACTCAACAGGCAGTACTTTAACTAAATGTTTAAGGTTAACATCATAAGTAATAAGATGTAATAGTATCATGTTCCCTCTGGTACGGCCATGCATGAAGAAGAGAATCATTTCTGTGGTATTCTTTCCAAAATGTATAACCTCAATCTAATTATGAGAAAACATCAAACACAAATTGAGAACACATTCTATAAAAGTAGCTGACAGTTATTCTTCAAAATGTTAAGAGTATGAAAGACAAGGAAAGACTAAGGAACTATCACAGATTAAAGGAGTCTAAGGAGACACAACAACTCAATGCAACAAGGGATCCTTAAAGAGAAAAAAAGGCATTATTGAAAAAACTGGTAAAATCTTAGTTATTTCTTATTTTTAATCATTGTTATATGGTTACATAAGATGTTAACATTGGAAGAAGTTAGGTGAAGGATACTTGGGAACTCCCTGTACTGCTTTTGCAACTCTATTTTTTAGAGTGCTGTGATAAAACCTTCTAGTAGTTTCTAACTAATGACAAAGCCACACATGATGGTGACCTATCTACCTCTTTGAAATCATCTCCAACCATTCTGTCACTAAGTGATTCAGGCCATTAAGTGATTATTGATCAAATTTAATACCTTCTTACTTTATGGTTTTTATGCTTGCTTTTCTTTTGGCTGGAAAGTTCTCTCTGATACCCCAGATCTCAGCATGACTCACTTTAAAACTCATCATTTGGACTCTTCTCAAGAATCACCATCTCAGACTGGCAATTCCTAACCTTCCTGCTAGAGCAGCAGCTCCATCCTGTCAGTAATTCTTTATTCGTTTTTCTCTTCTTTATAGGAATTACCATTTTCTTAAATGGTATTTTTTCTATTGTGTATTTTATGCCTTTCTCTATTAGAATGTAAACTTCATAAGAAAAATTATCTTGTCTGACTTATATACTCTAGAACATAGTAGGCCTTCTAAAATATTCAGAAATAAATGAACAATTTTTCTCCTTTTTCTTAAGAGCCAGTCATACTTGCTTCAGATGATTTATTCACATTGACATATTAATCTTTGAATGTGAATAAATCATTATACAAACTTTTTTTTATCAGAGAGGGGATTAATATAGTAATATAAATATATGCCATGTATGTATATGTCATATATATATATATATACGACATGTTAATGTTATTAACTATAGAACAGGAAATAGTTCTGATTTTTAAATTTTGGTACAACAATAGAATGTGAGTACTGAAAAGAAGCTTAGTGAGGCAGTATATACAGAACAGCAGTAAAGCATTTGGGGCCTATCATGGAATTTATCTTACTTTGCAAATTACCACTATTTACTTATTATGATTTGGGGCAAGTTACTTAATTACTATGCTTCAGTTTCCTCACTGCTAACTTAGCAATAATAATAATAGTAATTCACACATTATAGAATTTCATGAAAATTAAATAAGAAATCATTTTAATAAAGTAGATACTAGGTTAGAAAATGTTAGTTCCTTTTACCTTTTATTCCTTAACATAGTTTAATCTTCTAGAATTGATGAATTCTGAGACTCAAAAGAGTTAATTGCTTTAGCTATGTGGATTGTTAACAGTAGTTATAATAGAAACCTGGACAATAATATCTTCATGTGTTACTCTTTCTGGGAGTGCTTATGTTATATAATAAATTGAAGTGTTAAGATAAAGGATTAGATAATTTATAATAAGATTTAGGCTTTGATCATTGGGAAATAGAAGAAATTTGGGGAACAAAGCTTATTTCCCACAGTCTTGGATCAAATTCAGGTTTCTTTGGATCCAACTGGAAGTACAAAATTGGGTAGCAAACCTACATGTGTGTCAGAGTATGGTTATCAATTCTTTAGAGAGATCCCTCCCTCTTTTCCCCCTCAGTCTAATGCCAAGTTCAAGGCAGGTACATGTTCATGATAATTTCCTTAATGTCTCCTTCTATATGTGGGTACATTTCTAGTTCATCTTGATATGTCAGGTTCTACTACTTGTTCACTGATTATTAACTGTTTCATTCATGTATAGAAGTTATCTTTTTTTTTTTTAATGTTGATGCGGGTAACTCTAGTGTTAGAGATTATTATTTTATTGTTAGTGATAAGTTCCTTGACAATTAGAGCACAAAACCTTTGAAAGCCGATCTGAGGTATGTGTAGGTCAGGAAAGAGTAGCTCTGCTGGACAACATTCAGTCACATCCTTCCCCGTAGTAATGACCTTCCTTTTCTTCGTTGGATATTTTATGAAGCATGAAACAACTGGATTGCAAGGACAGTTCTAGAGAACATTGTCATCAGTTTGAGCTATCATTATTGAAACAGCTTCAAACTACCAACATCTTTGAGGTGAGACGTGTGAGGGAGAGTGGGCCAGGCTTTCCTTTTTTCCTGCTGGTGTTTGTTTTTGCCTCTGATGGTATTCCCTGCTCAGTAATATATGCTTTGACTTTGTGACCTGTCTTCCTGCAATAATTCTTTGGTGGAAAAATTCAGTAATACAGCCAAGAGTTAGTTCTTCCTCTGGCCCCACGTGCCTGGCCCAGAGATCACAGCTTTTCAGGTTAGCAAACACATCTAGCTGGGTTACTGTGTTAGTCATTCAGAAGTCTTTCCCAAATGCTTGGCAAATGGGGCGTCTTTCTGTTTCCAAGTTCAAGATTTCAGTTAATTTATAGATAATGGAGGATGAATGCAACCTGGCATGAATAACAACCAACAAGCTGGTATACCAATCTTCTATATTTTTGGAGTATTAAAGCAGGATGGTGGTGCTGGGGAAAAGCAATAGCAGAATTGATAAACAAGGGGAAGATTTATTCTTTCAAAGGGTAGAAAAATCCATTGGCTGAAATTATCACTGAAACTCTAACAGATATAATCAAACAGTAATGACAGAAAATAATATTTGCATTTTTTGTTTCACTTGGAACTTTGATGCAGTAAATAGAATGATACAGGACACTAGATTGCATCAAGAACTGTGTGTATATTCTTATTTCTGCCTTGTATTATCTGTGAGGCTACAGCATATGTCTTGGTTTCTGCATATATAATATTATCAAGTATTTAAGAATATTTAAGAATTAAGTTTGACCCTTGTGCACTGCTGGTGGGAGTGTGGAATGGTGCAGCTGCAATGGAAAACAGTATGGTGGTTTTTCAAAAAATTAAAAATAGAATTACTATATAATTCAACAATTCCACACTTGTGTATATTTCTAAAACCATTGAAAACTATCTTGAAGAGGTATTTGCACACCCATGTTCACAGCAACATTATACACAATAGCCAAAAGGAAGAAGCAACCCATGAGTCCATCGAAAGATGAATAGATAAACAAAATGTATATACATACAATGAAATATTATTCATCCTTAACATGGAATGAAATTCCGATTCATACTACAACATGGATGAACCGGGAAGACATATTAATAGAAATAAATCAGTCACACACACAAAATAATGTATAATTCCACTTACATGAAGTATCTAAAGTAGTCAAATTCATAGAAATAAAATAGTGATTACCAGTGACAGGGGATGGGGACAAAAAAGGGGATTTATTGTTTAATGCAGGGGTCTCCAACCCCTGGGCCACGGACCAATACTGATCTGTGGCCTCTTAGGACCTGGGCTGCACAGTAGAAGCTGAACAGCGGGCAAGGGTGCAAAGCTTTATCTGTATTTGCATGACTCTCCAGCATCACTGCCTCAGCTCTATCTGAGATCATCAGGTATTAGATTCTCATAGGAGCACCAGTCCCTGGTGCCAAAAAGGTTGGGGACTGCTGGAATGGGTATGGTTTTAATTCTGCAAGATGGAAAGTTCCGGTGATCTATTTTACAATAGTGTAAATATATTTAACACTACTGAACTGTACGCTTAGAAATAGTTGATATCATACATTTTATATGTGTTTTTTACCACACACACAAAGAGAATCAAGTTTGCAAAATAAAGGAAATATCTCTTCCCTGCCTATCTCATGGGATTGGTGTGAGGATTATATAAAGGTTGTGCATAGGATATGCATGATCAAGGATAATTATTGCAGCATTGCATGCAATAGCAAATGTTTGGAAACAATCCAAGGGTTCATCAACAGGGGACTATTTATACCAATGGTGGTTTATCCATGTCATGGAAGGCAATGTAGCTGTAAAAATAAATAATGAGAAAGCTCTCTATATAAAACAGTCTCCGAGAGATTAAGAAAAAAGAAAACAAACTGCAAAACAGACTGTATAGCATGGTACTTTTTGTATAAGAAACAGGAAAATATAAATATATATTTCTATATTCTTGTATTTTCATAAATTCTGGAAGGATATCAAAGAAATCCATAAAGTAGTTATTTATCTTTAGTGAGAAGGGAATGGAGTGGATGTGGGAAGAGTAGCAGTGAGACTTTTCATTGTTTTTTTTGTTTTAGATTGTTTTGATTTTTGAAACATCAGAATACATTGACAATTTTTGGAAAAGGTTATATGTGATAAAGATTTTAAAAGCTGTCAAGCATTATATATGTGTAAAGGACATTGTTATTTTCATGGTTATTAATAAATTATTAATAATGATTTTATACATTGTAGACATTTAGTCAATCAATAAGTCATCAATCTTTCTACTGTATGAGATACCTAAAAAGAAAAGATTCGATTTAGCCAGTCTTTCCCAAGCTCATATACAATCAGGTGGTTTTGACTTGGCATTCTCTGATTTGCCTCCCTTCCCTCTCCCAAGCTCTCTCTTGTACTCACATAGTTTAATTCCTAAATTTCAGTTAGAGTTGACACCTTTCACCCCAGAGCTGGTATAGCCAATAAAGTTGATTGGCAGATGTCATCCTGCTTCTTCACTGGACTGTCACTCCTCCCTTAGCTGCATGGTGGGTAAGTGGGGCTGCCAATATCCCTAGTGAGAAGTAAGAGCTGTTCTTTGTACAGAGGGAACAGAACCATAGCTATCCCCAGGCAAAGGTATAATACTTCTAGGACAATGGAATCCCCATTAATAGGAAATGGTTGAATAAATTACTCTCTATCAGTGGTTCTCAGCCAGGAATGATTTTACCTCCCCAGGGGACATTTGACAATATCTGGAGATATTTTGATTGTCATGACTAGAGGCTGGGCTGATACTGGCATTTAAGGGGTAGAAACCAGGAATGCTGCTAAACATCAAACAATGCACCAGACAATCCCCACAACAAAGACTTACCTGCCTCAGTGTCAATAGCACCACTGAGGTTGACAGAAACTGTCTTAGGAAAAATAGCCTTTTACCTGAGAACTTTTAAAAACCAGAAAGCCTTTACAATGTATAGGTATGGTTTCTTCATAGTGAAACATCAGGACCACGGCAATTGGGGGCAGAATATCTCTGGCCAGAGATTCTTTATGGCTCCTCTCAAAACATATCACTGTGTGTGTCAGCTCAGTCTTATTCTTCATGCTTCCTTTGCTTACAGTAGACTATTCATTAATGGATTAGTTTATTTCACCTGTTATGGTACAAGGCATACTCATTCCTAACATATAATTCCTGTATTCTTTAAATGTTCTGCCACCCTCAATATACGTTCTGCCACCTTGAACATGATAACCTTCTAGGCCCTCCCCCTGCTACCCTCAAATTGACAACTCTCTTCTTTGTTTCCCCAGCATGGGTCATGTTTATAGGTTACATGTCTGTCCACCCTATTGTGGTATGAACTCCTTAAGAATGTATTCTTTGTTTTCCTATTACTTTACAAATAGTAACTGCTCAGTAAATATTTGTTGAATTGATGAATGAACTCAGCTTTAAAATATGGAAAAAATCTTATTTCAAAGAAAATAACCATACAAGAATATTGGCTACGTTGTTAATAAAATCACTTTTTATGTACACATTTTTCTCAGTAGAACGAGGTCAATCTAAAATAGTCCAGTTTTATGAGAACTGTTATATTATGATAGCTAAAGGAAATCGCCTCTGTTGACATTAGTCGTTAGCTTCACAAATTTTTAAAGTTTTCTTCTTAAGCATTTTGTTAAGCACTCAGTATAATTGAATGACCATTTATACAAAGCATTATATCATGTGCTTTAAAGATACTAGAAAACATTAAATGTGACTTATAGAATCTGAACTGTATGGAAATATGAAGAATCTCAGTCTTTAAAAATTCATGTTATAGGTGAATAATAAAAGAAGAACATATAAGTAACAAGTAGGTAATATAGTAATATAAAATTTATTCACATTTGAAAGGCAGTCTTCAATAAGAAGTTATTCTTGTGATTGCTGATGAAAAGTAGATGGGTTCCAATGGGTAGACTTTCTTCTGCTCTGGTTGGCCAAGAAATTGGATGAATGAGAAAGAAATCTTTAAGTTTGTTGAGGAATACAATGAATAAATTAACATGGATGGACTGCATTAAGAAATGATAAAACAAATATACTAACTGAGAAATGTGTGGCCATTATGTCTCCACACTGGCACCACCCACTGTGGGCTAGACTGGCAGAGGGAATTCGTCTGGATTCTATTGCACTAATCTCATGAAACTGATCAATTGCGGTGAGTGACTGCATGAAAGGATGCTTTAAGAAGAGGATTTGAGAAATTTGTCCTAGTGTCTACAGTAGTGGTTGTCAGAGTGCGATAACTGACCCAACATCATCACCTGGGACCATATTGAAAAACCAAATACTTTGGCCCCACTCCAGCCATGCTGCACCAGAAACTTGGAGTGCCATTGCAAATTTGTGTTTTAACAGGTCTTCCAGTTGATTCTGATGCATACTAAAGCTTGAGATTCACTGGTCTACAGTAAGTATATCATTAAGGATGTTATTACTTACCCATATTTATAGGGCTTAGGAGACAAATTTCTGTTTGGTATATTTTTATAAGCATTTAGAAAATCTTAGGAAGACAGTAAATTATGTATTTCTTTAGTTTCTTTTATCTCACTGACTGCTAAAAAGCTAGGAGTCACATCAATGCCTTCCACATGAGTAAAGATTATGACACATATGGTTGAATTAATATCTCTCTGTTTTTATATTCATACCTTTTTTCTCATGTACATTCAATTATTCCTTCTTATCATAAGTGCCCCCCTAAGTCATTCATTTTTATAACTACCTCTGTGCTAAAGTGTTAGTATTTCTCAGTTAAGTTCTAGTTATTTGACTAGATCAAGGATTAGGGCATTTGACATTCTTGTAGCAGTTAAAATGTTCTTTTCCTGTTCCAATTCATCCTTCATCTCTGGATTTAACTGTGTGGAGCAAGAAATTTTAAGTTGGATAGTCCTTAGGTTTTCCCTGATTTCCAGAGCTTGAAAGAGTCCACATGCTTTAGAGGACTTTGAGAATTCTGGTTCCTAATGCCCTTCATCCTTCTTAAAATGTCACACTAGTTGGCTGCTTTGCCTATTCCATGTTTGTCTCAGAAACATAACCTCTCTTGTGCAATAGATGTGTTCCTAAAAAGTTGCAATGATTTGAACCACATTTACACCCTACACCAATATTTAAAGATTCTTATGTTAAATAATTCAATACTACAAAGAATTGGCCTTGGCTGCAATGTATATAGTTTGAAATCAGATTTCTGATATCAGAATTTATACATACTGAAATTTACCTGCATATGGCTTATGGTACCCTTAACTTACTTTTATTATACACCAAGATAAAAGAGTTACTTCAATTATGAAAATAGAAAATTTTTTTGTAAAGACTAGGGGAAAAGCCTAAGATTCAAAACATTAAAAATTTAATAAGGTGATGCTTTTTTATTGATGAAAGGTTGAGTCTGGTGATAACAATGGAGTTTTTGTGATGGGCTCATTTAGCCAAACTTTTATTTGTTTAATTTTTTGTGAAAATAGAATTAAGCCAAAGCATACCACTACATACTAGGAATTTTTGGAAACACAGTGGAACATTCCAAGATAAAATATTAGGTCATTTCAGGGCTTGAGGTGGAGTGAAATGAGCTAAATTGGTCCTCGGATTATTTTGTTTTGTTTTGTTTTGTTTTGGAGAGTTCAGATTTTTTTTTTTTTTGAGCTAAAATGTGTGCTTCAGCAAGTAAAGTACAAGAAGAGGCATCAGGAATCATAGATTCTTTATTCATTCAATAAATATTTATCGCATGCCTTTTATATGTCTGGCACTGTGATAAATTCTGAGGATAGAGCAGGAAAAAAATTGACCAATGTCTTGCCCACACGGAGCTGACAATCTTGACTGTAAATCTTGCTCTGTTGTACTAGCGGAGGATGGTATTAGTCTAGTCATTTTTCTGTCTGGCCCTTCGTTTACTCACTTATAAAATAAAGTTGTTTGACTAGATAATCTTCCTCTAATATCTCCTATAGCTCAAGATGTCTTTAATTCTTTAATCGGAGACTGAGTAATTCTCTAATAATGTAAGAGAGCTAGAAGGTCCCAAGTTTCTAGTTTTAGGGTAGCAAATTGATTAGAAGGAAGATACTGAGGAATTTGTGTTAAAGCCAAGATAATGTTTAACTGAAGTTGAATGCCATTTAAGATGACGTGCAAATGGAAATTAAACCAAGACTTAAGTCCCCAGCCATCCCCTTGGCATTGTTTCTGTTTTCTCTTCTTTTTATCCCCCTCCTTTTCTTTGTGTCTTCATCTCAGTCTGGTATGTGCGAAAATTAAATTTGAGGAGATGAACTAGCAGAGTCAGAACTAGTGCAGGGCAGGAGGAAATGAACTCATTTAGTTCTATTTTGGAGGATAGAGTGGGAATAAAACAGAGGCGTGCTCCAACTTCAGAGTCAATTAGCATAGAGAGATGAAAAGCCAACACAACATAAGTTTGTTATCCTGAGAACTCTCTGGGTCCAAGGTGACAGTAAATTTCAAACCAGGGAAATTTCAAACAGAGCCTGCACTTCCTTCTCCCGTTGTATGTGTGAAACATCAAGTTAAGAGTACATTAAAGAATGTATAAACATAGATGCCATTTATGTTGGTAGTCATAATGGCACGCAAGTTATCCTAGTTGGACAGTAACTTCCCTGGTTTTAAAAAGCTCAGAAAAGTAATAAGAAGGATGATAATTACACCTCTATCCACATATTCAGGTAGTGAACAATTCTCCCTATTGCAAATCTGATCCTATTGGTTGACCTGAATCTCCCATTCTATAACTCCCTTCTATTTTCTCTTTCTGTCATTTTCTGACTAAAGAGAACAGAGTCCACCATAAACTTTCTTTCCAATTAAGCATTGTACATCCTACAGGCTTCTTTGGAAACAGTGCTACAGCTGTGCACTGGTGACCTAGAGACAGTGCGAAGTTCATTGTAAACCCCAAGTGACTTTTCTACTGCCATGCTATTTTTTGTATGTGTGCATTGCCTGGCACATCCTTAAACCTTCACTAAGTTCTTTCCCCACATTGAATAAAGTCATTCTGAATTTTAATTTTCTCTAGGTCAGTCTAGGGTCATCTACTAACATAAGACACACAAATATGTTCTTGATGCCATCACTGAGTCATTGCTGAAAATATGAAACCCCTATAGACCTAGGACCTACCCAATAGATAGCACTCCCTTGTGTTATCACATTTCCTTCCTAGACTCATTTGCACTTTATAGCTCTCTTGCTCAGGAATTGCATTGCTAGTCCCTAAGGCCCTGCACATCTGTTTTTTTTAACATTAATTTCATGTTCTTTTTATATCCCCAAGCTCCTTCTTGCAAAGGATAAGCCTTGACACCAGGGAGCACAGTCCTTTAGATGGAAGTGATTGTTTGAAAATGCTTATTTTCAATTCTCTCAAAGCTTTGTGCAAATCTCTTAAATCTGTACAAATATCCCTGATTTCCAGAGATTCACTTGGGACTTGTTACATAGCCTGCAAACAGCTTCTGCATAAGAAAAGCACATTGTGTTATGTTTGTGTCTCTTATAATCCAAGAGGATGAATCAACTCTACATAATGTTTAATAAAAACAGCAACTCATTAGAGAGCACTTACTTCTAGGTAAGAGAGTGTGGGAGATCATTTTGCCTTTGGACAATTGAAACAGAATGCTTTGTTTTAGATTCCTTTGTTTTAGATGTTAGGGCCCTTTTGTCAGAGTTTAGCAAGCTGACAAGTGCAAGATAGGGTCAAAAGATAATAGTAAGATGTCAAAATAGTAAGATGGTGCTTTGGACTGCTTTAATGGGCTCCTTAAACTGTGAATGACTGCTGCCATTATGGTAAAAACGAAAAGACTTCTGAAATGTTCCTCTCAATTTCACACAATGTTTAGAACCCAAGTAAAAGTTCTATATTTATTTCAATTGGTGATAAATTAGGGGTTGTTTAAAACCAGTTAACAGGACAGTTGCCTGCAGACTGGAAGATAGGGAAATCAAGGCACAAAGGAACCTAAACACTGATCTAAATACATAAAATGAGTTATCAGGCAACCTAGGAAATGAATCCAAGTGTCTTACTTCATAAACCACAGCTTACCATCTCATTAATATAGGGTATACTACAGAGGTACATACATCTGGGTTCCTTTGCAGATAATGTGACCTTAGATAAACCACTTCTCTGAGCTTCTATTTCATCATCAATAAAAATATAATAAAACTTCTCTCAGAGAGTTGTTTTGAAGATCAATAAAGAAATGATATAACATGCAGACAGTTGTGGAACATAGCCGAATGCTCAATAATTGGTAGCAATTCCCTCAACACATTTACTACTTCTTCTACTTATTTTTCTTATAACGATTTCCACTTTAAAATAAATGCATAAGTAAAGAAACCCCAAGCATTGCTAATTAGCTTTCAGGTGTCTAATACCACATACACTAAAGAGACAGGGACTATTGAGCAGACACTGTAGTGAGAATAGGGACCTTGATCCTCTACACGAGTCTAACTCAGGTAGATGTGAGAAAGCAATTTTTTCTGGATATCTCTCTCTTTCTCTCTCTGTCTTTGTCTCTTTGTCTGTTTTCCTATATTCTCGTATCTTAAGTTCCCAGCCACTACTCATTGCTCATATTATATTATCATATTTAATTTTCTTTATTTTTCTTCTATCATATACCTTCTTTTCATATGCTTTTCACATATTAGCTCTTCTCTAGTTTCTCTTGTTCACTCTCTATAAACACGTCAAGTCATAAAACTGATAGATCTTCAACTGGTAAGGTCATGATTTTGGGATTCTATATCCTTGAAAAGTGTTACACAATTTTCTGATATAAAAAAACATCTTACTAGCAATCCATATTCTTACGCTCCAACCCATATCTAATGAGTCAATCTGAGGTGAGGCATGGGTAAGTAAGGGTGCTAAGAATTTCTATTTTTAACAAATGCTTCAGGTAATCCTGATCTGACAAATTTGAGAAGCACTTCTCCCTGTGGCCAGGTAGCTTTACATGGTTTCCTGGCACCAGACAGCCATTAATAAAATAGTGAGTCTGAGAGAGTTGAGTGAGAGAATGTCTATGAATCTACCCCA
>NW_006434369.1:8953745-9001800 GCF_000325575.1 Pteropus alecto
AGAAAGTGTGCTCTAATGCATATCCTAAGGGTCTTGGGTTTGAAGACTCATTTTCTTATTTATCAAACTGTATGTTGTGGAAGCATTAGAATTTATACCTGATAATATTCGAAAGATTTTGTTTTTTACATTTGAATCATATATCGATTATTATTAAAACAAACAAGCTTACACAATAAAAATCAGCAAAGTACTTTCTTTAAAATTCTAATTTGTCCCTGTTTTGTTTTGCTGAGGTTGTTCAAATTAGATGGTTTGCATCATTCTTTCCAATTGCTGACTTCTATCCTGGACTTCATCTTGTCTACAAAAGAAACTATTTAAAACTTGGTGGGTACAAGTAAAATTTACAGCTTCAATATTTATAGAGTTTTGTGTTTCAAAACTCCAGCAGGATGATGATGGGGATTTGCAGCCTGTCCTATCGATACCCAATCTTAGAGAGATAATAACTTATTAGGGGTGTATTCAAAGATCTTTTGTAAAGTTGCCCATCACAATTTTTTTCAGGCACATAAAAATCCTGAACATACTGTAAAGTTAGACTTCTTGCTTCGTGCCAGAGCCAAACACTATAACACTCGACTTTAAGGAAAAAATAACTACTTGTTTAAGTAGGTCAAAGTGGATTTTGAGAGATGTCCAGCTTCATGGGAAATACCTTCTCACACTAAGTAAGCTTACCTCAATGGTTTACTAAAGCTCATCTTGCCAAGGAGGAATATCAAACTGCAAAACAAAAGCCTACCACCCAGCTGCCTTTGATGATGGATAATTAGAAGGGGATTTTTTAAGGCCATTGTCAGTAAATTGATAAGGGTCAATGAAGAGAAGCAGCAGCACATGGAAGCAAGCCAGTTTGTTTAGCCAACACAAGCTATGCTAACTTACTTGTGTTCAGCTAGAAGAGCAGAAACAATACAAGAACTAACTCTGTAGAGTGGACCACACACACCTGGTATGCTATGTGTGTAACTCAAGGAGATTCTCTTCACATGTGTCACCTAAAAGGGAGCTTTAATTTCAGAACATATCTAGAAATCAACTTAAACCATTTACTCTGGCGGGAATGGCAGTCAGCCATCCTGGAGAATATTAAACAGTTCTACCCAGTCTCAACAGTGGCTTATTGTCTCAGCATAAAAACATTTGTTTAAATATTAAACAGTGAAATCTCGCCTGGTCATTAAAGCCCATAAAAAAAAAAGAACTGAACGGAAATTAGTTAATAATCTTAGACTTTGGCCAACTGAGTGGCTGGAATGCCATTTGTTTTGGTGGCATGTCACCCACCCAGAGGAAGCCCTGTACATCACAATTCCAGCTTTATTCTTGCACAGTATTTACAATACTCGCATGATACATGCTTTTCTTCTCATAAAATGTGCAGATGCTGAGTAAAATCTCTTTTTGTTTGCTCAAAGACTGTTTTGAGTAACCGTGAGAGTCTGGATTCTTAATTTTTATTTACTACACATAGCAATTTGGTCTAGGAAGTACATGCTGAATAAAAATGCTTCTTATATCAAATACAAGTAAGTTAAATTTAACAAAGACACTTCTTTTCTAATTCTGTTTCAATCCAAAGTATTGTTGGACACCTACAATAAGTTCATCTTCTGTCACTTCAGAGAGTGGGAAGGCAGGAAAGAAGGTTTTTCTAACACCTATGTCACATCTTACCTGACCAGAGGAGACAATATCCTCGTTACTAATACTAACAACTTTCTTCCAAAATGGCTTTACTAGTATGGCTATCCGCCACTGTATCCATCACTGATATAATCCCAAGAGTCTTCTTACAACTTCTGTCAAATACGATGTTAAGTAAAGAAGAAAGATGTCAGACTGTGCCTTTCAGTGACTGGCCTACCCAGATTTGTAATTCTTACAAATGGGTAATATTCTCAGTAAAATGAAATATTTTCATTACTTTATCAATAAAAACTTCATAGCTTCTATAACCACCTTAAAGGAAGTCAGTAAATAGTATATTGAAAAGAGATAGTTATTTTGTTAAAAGTACTTGATTCTGTTGCATTGGAATGTGATCATTTGATTTTAGTATAAATAGATATTTTTTTAACAAACTTTCAAACAACATTTGATAACATCCTGTAGCAGTATTGTGAATTTATTTTGTAGTGCAGACTAGGTTAGACGTCCCAGTTTCCCTTAAGTTAAAATTATTTACTGAGCATTTACAATGTGCCAGGCACAATTCTAGGTATAAACTACAACAAACCAAAGATCCAAGAGAGCAAGGCATCCTTAAAGCCAAGGGAAGAAAGTATATCTAAGAGAACAGGGCAAGCAAGATGTGGCAGGACTGAGAGTTAAATATGGATTTAGCAACAACACCGTTACTGACCAGTTGAGAACAATTTTAGTATAGTAGTTGAAGTGGGAGTGGGGAGGGTAAAGGCCCAATTGGAAAAAATTAAAAGAGAGAAGAGAAAATGAAGAAAGTTCTGAAGGAGTTTCACTTTGAGGAGATGTTAAAATTCAGGGCCATAGACAGAAAGTTTGGTCAAGAGAAAGTTTGTTTTTTAAGGATAAAGAAGATGTGGTATATGTATACACTGTAGAACGTTACTCAGCCATAAGAAAAGATGAAATATTGCCATTTGTGACATGGATCGCTCTTGAGATTATCACGCTAAATGAAATAAATCAGACAGAAAAATTCGAGAATCATATGATTTCTTTAATATGTGGGATATAATACTGAAAGCAATAAATGAACAAGACAAACAAACAAACAAAAACTTATAAACACAGACAAAAGTTTGGTGGTTACCAGTGAGAAAGGGGGGACATGGGATAGGAAAGGGTAAAGAAGGTGATGAAAGGAGATTTGACTTTGGTGTTGAACATACATTACAATATACAGATGATGTATTATTAAATGGTACACCTGAAATATATATAATTTAATTTAAGAAGATGAGAGAAAATAAAAACATGTTTGTAGGCTAATGGAAATTAACCAGTAATGAAAAAAATATGGATGGTATGGAAAAGAGAGGAACAATTGCCTTTTACTCATACAGTTGTTTGAAGATTCAGAGGTATAAAAATATAAGAGCTAGCTTAGTTGATAAAAAGAGATACATGGCTTATCATGAAATCATTGAAAGCAACAGAAATAAAATTGTACAGTGAGGTACTAAATTAAAACCTAAACCATGTTATAATATGAATAAATTTGTTGAGTCTAGAACTAGCATATAGCTTTTAACTGTAGCAATTTGAGTTATACACTAGAGGCTGTAGAGAATTTTCACATTGAGATTTTATTGATCCAGGATGTTTGGGGAATAGGATGTTTCAGCTAAGAGGATTGAACTAAATTTACCTAAAGTGGATTTGAATTTTTTTAAATATACTTACTCCTAAAACTGCATCAAGTAGACTTGAGTTTTTTATGATTTAGATGATTCCTTAAAAAGTTGCAAGGGGTCTCAAGGTTAATATTATGAACACTATAAGATATTGAGTGAGTATAATCGTGAGTAGATAATTTTAGCTTTACAGGACATATGGTCTCTGTTGAAGCTACTTTATTCCTCCATTGTGGCTTGAATGTAACTATAGACAATGCATAAAGGAATGAGCATATTCCAAAACAATTTTGTTTGCAAACACAGACAGAAGACTGGATTCAGACCACATGCTATATACTCTCCTAACCCTTGCCCTAGAAAATGATTTATTGAAAGAAACTCCTTAATATTACATAATATATTATGATTAAGGCTTTGTTACCTTAGGTAGCCTTAGGTGTCACCTCTTTTTGAAAGTTGTGTATCAGGCATAAGTAAATCCCTGACACAAAAGAGTATTGCAATATTAAGTTCTCCGGTTTGGGAACCAGTGAAAAGTGAAAAGTGATTTGGGGTGACCTTGTGCAAGTTGCTTAATCTCTTTAAACCTTATGAAAAATGGGGATAGCATCTCTTTCATGAGCTAGTGCTAAGAGTTATGGGTTTTACTGTTAATTGCTTGTTTTATTTGTATTACCTGTTTCCCTGGATTTTGGCTCTTTGTCATAAGTGTTGATTATGAAATTTTTACTTGAAGTTTTTCTAGTGTCTGTTATTTTGATGCCAAATAAGTGGAAATTTATTGTAAATCTCTTAGATAAGAGATATCAGCACTAACTTCCACCTCCCCAAACCTCTTCATTCTACCTTGATCTTCCAGGTCAAATGAAAATTTTTAGTCTTAATGTAGAATTTTCTCACAGCTAGTGATAACCTCTAAAAAACATTTTAATCAGCTTCAATTCTTTGGTTCATTAGTGTAGTAAACATTTAAAATCAAATCCTCATTGGGAATCTCCCTTTGTGTGAGTTACTTTGTTGAGATGTGGCAACTTGAGATAAAACCGGAGGATATGATCGTTCTTGTAAAAGCAACACTGGCTTTTGCTGGTTGTGTGAATTACAACTGCCTCATTTGCATTTGTGTCTGTCTGGACTGAAACACAAGAAAAACAAGTTCACATTTTTATGCCTTCTAGAATGGCGTTCTTTTAGAATGGCAATCGCCCAGTGCCTGGGTGATTGAAGTTGGTTCTCAACAAGCTGGACAGGACTTTCCACATCTGTATTTAACTTAATCCTGCATACTGATGGAGTCTAAAGGGAGAATCAGTCCTAACAAATGAAGAAAACCAATTCTCCTTTCATCTCTATAAGGATACCTACCCCATTCAGCATTGGGAGTCACTGCAAATAGATAATCTTCTATCTATAATTCATGGTGAATTATAAATGGAAGACAGTCACTTTAAGCCAGAATATAATTCATGAGATGCCTCTGTAGGAAATACTATTTTGCCCCCATTCTACATATGAGGAAACTGACATACAGAGAGGTTATGGATCTTACTTACCAGGTTAAGGATCCTTTGGTTACTTGTGCTCAAGATTATCCCTCCAAGGTCAATACACTGTACTGTCCATCCAGATGCATCGTTGCGTCCTCTGTACTTCTACAACACTTACAGATGGCATTGTCTGGTGCAATATACTTTTAATGAATACATGCGAGAAAAAATATTATCAATGCTATTAAGTAAAATTACTCATGCAAAAAAAAAAAACTGAGTGAAACAATATTTAAAATAAAGAGGAATAGCTGAATCAAACTTATCAAGATGTACACATTAAATGTACATAGCTTCTTTTGTGTGTAAATTATACCTCAATAAAATAAAATAAAATAGAGGGGAGTCATCGTTGTGAAGGGACTCTGGTAAACACTGCACTTTATTTCAGTTGTATCCAACACTCCCCAGTCTCACCTATAGCATAACTCTGTTATAAATAAATGAATGAATGAGTGAATGAATGAATGCAGCAAGATGGCAAAGAAAGAATTAGAATAAGGGCCAATAGGAGGGAAAAAACTGCCCCAAATGTTTTTGTATGGTTCATTCCACCTTCATCCACTCCTTTTTCCAAGTTACTTCCCGTTCTAAGGAAACGAGCAAGGATACTTATCATATTTCCCTTCTGCTGTTACTTATCTAGATGGGTAGTAATTCCATTGGGCAGAGGTCATGTCTAAACTACAAACCTTAAAAAATATTTACATTATAGGTGGGAGTCATCCTTGTTTACAAACCTGACCCACCTGAGAAAAGAATGAAGAATCTGGAGGAATTGACCAGCCTCCACTTGTGCTCAGATTAAATTTTCCACCCCAAAGCCAGACCACAAAGAACAGAGCTCCCCAGAAGCTTCCTGGAAATTGGGCAGCTCTGAGATGACCTTAAGTCCATGTTGCCTTGGAGACTGTTGTAATGTGTTGGAATCAGTCGTGAGGCTGTGTGTCTTCTACTGCTGACCTCCCCAAAGGGAAGGGCAAGGTCAGCAGGCTTCGGAAGAACCAATTTTGTGTGGCATATTGATTTGGACAAATATGTTTACACATTAAAACTCTTTTTTTGGTGCTTCCATTTTCCAACTAAATGATCTCTTCTAAATTTCAGCACAATCACTTCTGTTTAGAGAAGGCTTGTATTATGCCAGATGGGAAGGAAGAGTTGCTATGATTAAAAACTCTGGGTGTTGGACATACCTAACTCTCCATACCTACAAGTTAGGCATTAGAGAAGTGAACAGATGTCAACAAGAGAACCTGGCTTACCTTTCTTTCATGCCAAGCCAAGACTTGTGTCCTCCATCTCTTTCCTTCCATATCATTAAAAAAAGGCTGGTTCTTGGCGCAAAGATACTGCTCTTGGATCTAAAATTCTTCTTTCATTGTCTCTGCCTCAGATGAAACTTCAGCCTAGGTGGCTATAATGTGGACCCTTAGATCCTTATTATTTATTCTAAAGGAACAAAGAACTCTCCATTGACCATGTAGTAAAGAACAACCATATTCCTTAAACATCATTTTTACTATAAGGGAAATACTTGTCAGCTTCCCAGTCATTTCAGATATGATTCCTGAAAGGGACATTCTTTCATTCTTCTCTCCCTACAGGCATAAACATTCTGCATTTTAGACTTGAAACATACAATGTTATCTACTTCTGGTGTCTTATGTAACTTTTCAGGAATGCTGCAAGACTTTCCGGCTCCGTGAGGTTGGGAATGGGGAAAGGCGAGAAGGGGGCTGGAGGTGGGGGCCGGGGAGGGGGGTTGCAGAGCAGAGAAGGAGAAAGAATCAAATGTTTCCACACATCACCATGTCGGCTGTTTGTGACAAGAAGTTATTGCAATTAAGATACAAGCCGGATATGTGGGCTAAACAATCTCAGCTGATATTACAGGCATTTATTGATAATGAAAACTTGGAGGAAGGGAACTGAAAAATTGTTGTCTTTAGTGATTTCCTAGGCGAGACGACAAACCACATAGATTAATTAAAAAATTACTCCACCTTATCTAGGAGAAGAGAAAACTGTTTATTTTACTGCGAAAGGAGTGTTTCTATCAAGTTTTAAGTGTCAATTTTCCAGGTTAGAGCTTTACATTGTACACTCCACCACATAAGCAAACAGTCTTCTTTTAAACAATCACTTGGAGCTGGTAAATGATCTGGAAAATAGCCCCAGCTATAAGAATAAGGGATAAATATGCAGAGATCACAATCGGAAGTCCTTGATTCTGTGGGTGACTTTAACCAACTAAACCTGAATTTGCCTATCAAGAGAATAGGTAAATGTCTCCTCCAGACTTAATGAAGTAAAATGGATTTCATTTCAAATCATGCTGTTTTCAAGCAAGATATTATCAGGGACTAGGTTAAAAAAATATTCTGAAATGTCCTTTGGAAATGTGGTGGTAAGCTAAGGGAAATAATTAGTGAAAAATCAGAACCCTTGAGGGACTAGTATAAAAGTAAAATATAAAAATAGATTACCTTAGATAAATGCTATGCATAGAGTAAAAACATTTGGAAATATTAATATCATGCCCAGGGAAACTCAAGGACAGAATAGAGAAAGGGCATAAAGTTTTCCAGAAAGTTAAACTTTGAGATCTTTTACTAAAAACTAAATGCTACATATAAAATGAGCCTCCATAATTTTCACCACATCTTCTTTGCCTTCCTGAGGAAGGCACTTTGGAATTTACCACATTTCAAATTTTTCTTGGACTAGCAAGCACATCAGCATGCTTACTATTTCATCCCCTATAGCATGAATAAGAAAATCAGGTTACTTAGCACCAATAAAACAAAAATTGGATGAAGATGGTTTCTTAAAGGGTATTTATCAACAAGAATAAAATTGGCCTTCTGTATTATCGAATTAATACGCATATGGACTAATGATTATACAAATGAATAATATCACACTAGAATTTTAATCAGACTCAAAATAGCCCAAAGGTAGTCTGCATCAGCTCACATACTCTAGAAATCGCTCAAGTAAGTTGCTTGAACAAACCTGAAATTACAATAAGAATTTAGGTTGTTTCCGGAAGACCTTCCAATAATACCCGTGGGCCAGGGAATTCAGACAAGTGGTCCCAGCTTTAAAGATTTAGATAATTTTATTGTCAATTCTAGTTGCAAAGCAGCCTGCTCTGAATTTACCTGAGCCATAGAAAAATTATAATGCCCTTATAGGAGATAAAATTCATACCTATTAGAACCAAAGCTCTCACCCTTGCTTGGTTTCTGAAGAACTCCTTCCAGGAAGATACTCAGTAGAGAGATGCTGTTAATGTCATCTGTGCTTTGTGAAGGATAGAGTGGCCCATCCTCTAGCTCTGCTTCTCCTCTTTCCATCAACAAGCTCTAATCAGGTAACCAAATACAGTATCCTGTCTGGACCTAGCTGACAAATATGTTGTGCAATAGATGCATGTGAAGAAAATAACTTTCTTAAATATAGAGAGATTCATGTGCGTTGTAGACCAATCAAAAGACCTAGTAATTTGGGCATTGAGACTTAAGGCAGGTGCATTCTGAGGAGTTCTCTGTTTCTCTGGCAATGGCAGCTCTGCAAACATAAACCCTGAATTTCCTTTAATATTATAAAGAAGAACACATAAGCAACTATAGAAAGGCTTTTATCTGAGTATGTTTACAAAATCTTCCTGTAGTTTCCTTCTTATTGGGGGAGAAAAAGATTAATTACATTTTTCAGACATAGGACAAATAATTTCAATTTAGATGCCCTTATCCCACGTGTCTGTTCTATTATTTCTGGAATGTCTATCAAGCGTACTTTGAGAGTTTTCAAAACCAAAATAACCATTAAGTGGGCCAACTCATTAGTGTGACTCATGCTACTAGTAATTCATATGTGTGTTTTCACACATACATTTATAGGTAGATTATGCTTTTTGGAAATTGAGGGGAAGGAAGATATTGCAACTGTCCTATATCTTATATCCTTTCATGCACTGAATACAATTTCTAGAAGAGAAAAAAAATGTCAATAAAGCATCACCCCTAATTCTTCCCACTCAACCCACTCCTTCGCCACTACTCAGAACTGCATGCATTCCATATGTGTTGCTTGCCTTCCTTAACTCCTAGTCTCGGGAAATCTATCATCTTGCTTTTAATTTATTCTCTTCAGAGTTCATTATACCCATGGCTACTTTTCTGTAGCATTGCAGTATATCAAAATTGGAAGTAATCTTAGATACCATCTACTTGAATATTCTAACCTAAATAAGTATGAATTTTCTCTACCACCCATAATTCTGGGTAGACATAAAATTGCAACATGATCCTGCCAATGTCAGGGAACCCACTCTCATCTTTAGCAGCTTTAATTTTTAGAGGGATCTTCTTTGCAACTAAGTTTGCTCCTGTAGAGTAGGACAGATGTCTGCTTTTTCTTTCAGGGCAGATTTTTATTTTAAGACAGATATTATAGACCGTAGTCCCTCTCTTCCCTTTATGTTACATGTTCCCTTGACAGAAGTTTCAAATAAACACTAGACAGGAACAATTCTAGAGTGAGTTGGCATAGATGTATACTCGTCTCCATTTTTATAAATGATAGCTAATATTACTGAAGTGTTCCATCTCTCAGGTTAGGACAATGGGAAAAGATTAAATTACTCTAATTTTTCTAATGTTAAGAGATGAGCAACACTTCACTTACCATAGGTCTACATGTTGTCTCTCATAGTTTAATAGTAATCGTATTAATAGTAATGTAATGTCATTTGATAGCTCAGTCTCTTTCAGAAATTGGGTTCAATAACTGCAGAGAACTGTGGACTCTTAGAGTGCAATTCAACACCAGTTGATGGTAGCAAATATCAGTAATGACACCAGTCAAGACTAAATGTAACACCACCACCCATAACATAAATTTACCCTTTCTATTCTCCACAGGATGAACTCAGCCCCAGGTAAACCCCGTGAAGAGGAACCAGGGAGTGCTGTCGGAAAGTCCTCCAGAGATACTCAGGTTCTAGACAGGCACCCACCGCTGGCCCCCAGGCAGAGCAGCAAAGTTTCCATTACCCACAGGAAGGACCATGGACAAGTTTCCCACTGACACAAACTCTGCTCTGGAAAAATCAAAGGAGGGAGAACTGAAAAGCTATAAAGCTATGTTGCATGATGTTTTATTTTTTTATGTTGGAGAGCTTTTTTTTTTTTTGTCTAGATCTTTTTCAGTTATTAGGGAATGTATAAGTAGAATGTTGCATTCTTGCTTCTTTCTGACTATAGGAATTTACTGATACAGCCAGCACTGATTTCATCTGTCCAAAAAGGGAGGTCCAAATCTCTCAAGACAAAGATACCACCTCCACTCCATCACACCCAGGTAAATAATAATTGTTTCCTCCTCTGTTTTGTATGTTGGCATCATTTTTGCAAGTGATGGTGATTATTTCTCTTGTACTGTAGCTAGCGAAAGTGTATCTTTCTCTTCCACTCGCCTGTAGGCTCTTTAGAATAGAAAGCCTATATTGATATCTTTGTAGCACCCCCCAGCAATTTCCCAACCTCTTTCACACACAGGAACCATAATTATCTTAGAAGATTTTTCTTTCAAAGACCAGTAGCCTTCTCTAGAAAAAGCAGTAGCGGATTCCAATCTAACGTAATGAGAAAATTTGCTCACTCAGAACTGCGGGCTAAGATGGCCCTGAGAGACTCCAGCCTTTCTGGAAGGAGAGGTCCTAAGAATGTCTTTTAGTGTTTAAAGAGACACTTGCCAAATTAAATGCACCATAAGCAAGCAACTGATTAAGGTAAAAGAAAATATTTTCACGATTTTATTATACCACAACAAATTTTGCTTTTTACAAAAAAATTAACTATTACATAATAGCTAATTATTACTTACCTAAGTTTTCTTGTAGCTTGTCTATCATAATTGTGATTTTGGCAAGTAGATCTGCTACACTTGAAAACCAAGCTAAAACAGGTGGTCATGCCTATTCCTAAAACCATAAAAAATATCCTCTAGTAATTTCTACTGAGTACATGTAATTTTTATATGTCTAGAAAGATGAGCTAATGAGCCAACGTTTTGTTTTCTCTCCATATGAAATAGGTCAGGGGAAAAAAATAGACTGATTTTTTAAAAGCATGAAACCTTTAATTGCAAGTATTTTATATTAAAAATATCTAGACTTTTGATGTGTAGGTAAAATTATGAACTAAAAAGTTAAAAGTAAAAGCACACTCCCTAAAGGAAACCAGAAAGACAGAAATCTCAGACAGTACCCAAGATTGGAGTCAAAATGATTCTATTCCATTTCTGTGCAGTCTGGGCCTAAATCCAAACCCACACAATTGTAATCTCAGAAATGGTCACCCGGAAAGACAGGTTGGATTTCCCTCTGGAGAATTACAGAGACCGAAGGCATGTGAGGATTGACAGGTCACTTCAAAATTGGATCTCACTGCTTTGGTCATCCCACCTCTATGGTCATCAATTGTCATCAATTCTGACGACAAGTGCTCAAAATAGCTAAAATGGAAAGTGTATTATCCAATAAAGCTCCCAGAAATGAACTTTGAATATGTAGGCTGTCCAGGAAAGTATAACTAACCTTATATTTGGATCTTTACCAAATGTAAGATCCAAATGAGAGGCCCCCAGGAGCACATAGGTGAATGTGTATAACTCACAGAGTGTCACGCATTCCTATTCATGCTCAAAACAAAAAACAGCACATAGGAGAAAACCATGTCTTCTATAAGAGTCTACATTTTGTTTTTGGAGATACTGGTTTCTGATTATATATTTATTTTTAGTTATATTTCACATTATTTTCATCTCTAATCATAATCTATGAGAAATAGGTATTTTCTTTTTTCATTCAAGCATTTGATATGCAGAATTGTTTTCAACAAAGACAGAGTTAAGAGAAAATAGGAAGCATTTGTTTTGAGAAATCTTCATAATGATCCTGAACTGAGAGTTACTAGAGGATATTTTTTATGGTTTTAGGAATAGGCATGACCACCTGTTTTAGCTTGGTTTTCAAGTGTAGCAGATCTACTTGCCGAAATCATAATTATGATAGACAAGCTACAAGAAAACTTAGGTAAGTATTCTTAATTTGTGAAATTGTGATTATTTATTTAGTAGTTAACATCTATTTTATAATTTTCCCAGGATGATTGCGAATATCGAATCGTATAATATATGGAAACACCTTTACAAATTAAAAACACTACAAAAATGCGCCTATAAATAGAGGCTTCCTGTAACTGATTATCGAATTGACACTTTGTAAAACCTGTTTACTATAGAACAGAAATCTGAGTGGCAGTCTTTGAAATCCATTTCCAGAATTAGCTTGAGACCAGATTTTTAAAATCTTTTCAAATGGAAGTTTATGAAAAGAAAAAAAAAAAAATCATTCTCTTATGTTTTTTCCCCCTCATTCTTACCCCACCAAAGTTAGAATATTTCTCAGAATGTACCAGTTCAAAAGCCCCTAACGGCCAGCTGCCAAGATTGAATTTATACAAACTAAATTCTCTAAGAATGATATTACTAAGTGTAAACATCCATTTACACTTAATAATACCCAGTCTCCTCTCAGTTTGTAATAATTTATTCCAAAATATTTTGATTTCATAGAATTGACTTCCTCTTAAGTCTTCATGAACTCAGCATTAAATATTATCTCCTTTTGCTTAGGGGAGGGGAAGTATGGTGTACTCTGCCAATAGATAGTTACACAATAAAAATTCAACCTAAAAAAAAAAAAAGGTATTGGAAATGGGGAAAATGGATTTCTAGATGTCTTGAGAAGGTAATGGGATAAAATGAGGGAAATATGTTTTTTCCTGTCATGCGTTTTATTTTTTTATGTTTAAAAAAATGGTTAAGCAGAAAGTACAGAGAGTTGCCATATAGTCCCTCTCTACTACACTCATTATCTCCTATTATTAACACTTTGCTTTATTGTGGTACACTTATTATAAGTGCTGAGCCAATATCAATATATTCTTATTAACTAAAATCCACAGTTTACACAGAATTCATACTTTGTATTGCATATTCTACAAGTTTTGACAAACGTATAATGATATGTACCTGCTATTATACAGAGTAGTTTCACTGTCCTGAAAATCCTCTGTGCTCCATCTACTTATCTCTCTCTCCCCATCTTCCCTTGACAACCATCCATCTTTTTATGTCTCCATAGATTTTTCTTTTCCAGAATGTCATATAGCTGTAATCATACAGTATATAGCTGTTTCAGACTGGCTTCTTCATTTATCAATATGCATTTAAGGCTTCTACATGTCTTTTCATGGCTTGATAGCTCATTTCCTTACTCGTTGAATAATATTCCATTGTATGAATGTACCAGAGTTTGTTTATCCATTTACCTACTGAAGTACATCTTGGTTGTTTTCAATTATTTGCAGTTACAAATTGAATATTATGAATTATAAATTTAGCCATTATGAATACTATAAACATTTGTGTGCAGGTATTTATACAAACATAAGTTTTCAATTCACTCAGATAAATCCTTAGGAGTATAATTGCTAGATCATATGGTAAGACTATGTTTAGCTTTGTAAGATACTGCCAAACCATCTTCCCAAATGACTGTATGAAGAAAATATTTTAAGCTACTTTTGAATGTAGCAAAAAGACATATATTGCATAATATGAATTCATTATTCTTTCTTATTTGCAAGATATTGAAGATAAATTAGATAAATGAAAAGTCTATGATTTTGTATATTAAAGAAACACCTAATTCTATTCACATATGATGAAGGGATAAATTCATATTATTTTAATTTATTTTATAACCTTTGATTTAATCTAATCACTAATACACTAATACAGTAATACCATTGTGTATCTAGCCCTTAGAATAGTGCCTGGAACATAGTAGGCCAGTGATGAGTGACTCTATTTGCAAATATTCCTACATTTGTTTTTATTTTATCCCATGTCCTTCCTGAGTCTCAAAGTCCTTCAGTCTCAAATAAAAGGCTCCATAGAGCCCCCTACTATTGTCATCAGCACCATTTCTGCCAAAGAGCCATGAGAACAAGGGCACAGGCCATGCACCCTGCATTTTTTCTCTATTGCTGGGCCGGATCCAAGTCCTTGACCTAAAGCAAAGCCATTCATATGGCTTATTCCATTGTTGTTACTGTGAAGAGCAATTTTTTGGATTGTCACTGTAGGTAGCAGCCCCCACTGCTTCCAACCACCTGAGTATCTACTATGCCCCTGCTTCCAGGTAGCAGCCCCCACTGCTTCCAATCACCTGAGTATCTACTATGCCCCTTCAGAATAAATGTTTATATATTTCCTGGGAGTAGAACTCATGTTCTTCCTCCTTCTTTCCATTTTCCTTCTTTCCTTAGATTGTTGAGTGTGACTTTGAAGAAAGAAATATATATAAGACACTGTTCTGTCTAAAGGAGCCTGAGTTTCATAGAGAGGAATATACTCATAACCAGAAAAGTTCAGGACCATGTGTTAAGTGAGATATGTGGCCAAAATGCCCTTGGACCAAGAGAGGTGCTGCAAGTTCTTTTCAGGTGTCATGGGGCAGGTGTGTGTGTACGTGTGTGTGTGTGTGTGTGTGCGCGTGCGTGTGTGTGTCTGAGAGAGAGATGTTTGAATCGAGTTGTGAAGTGTATCTGTTTAAAAACGATGGGAGTTTAAAGGGGAAGCTAGAGAAAGAAATGAATCCTCCTAATTAACATATCCTTCAAATAAAGTTGAAAAGTAGCTGACTAGAAAGCGGTAGTGATGTGGAGGAAGAAAAAAAATGGGTCAGAACGTTCTCACAAGGCCTTGCCAAAAGATCAGAGGCCCAGTGCAGCTGGAGTCCACTGAGATTGGGCAGGCTACCTGATGGTGTTCCTGGTACCTTGAGGTATGTTATTTGTCCATGTATGAGGGTCACTAGCTCCCCAGTTTTGCTGAAGCAAGCAAGGCACGCTTTCTATGAAGACAAAGCCTTAGTCCTCTGCATAGCTCAAAATTAGAAATAAAGCAACCACTTGCTAGAAATTAATACTAAAAAGTAAAATATCCTTGGTTTTTCAGTGGAAACAACAAAATCAATTATTTAAATTCCTGGACCATCTACAGCAGCAGCAGCAACAGCAGCAGCAGCAGCAGGAACTTGTTAGAAAGGCAAGTTTCCGGGCCCCACCTCAGAAGTTCTGAACCAGAGACTCTGGAGCAATCTACTTTGTAACATATTCTCTGGGGAATTCTGATGTCTGTTAAAGTTTTGCAACTGCTATCTTAAACAACTATAGTTGTCAATGAGAGGAAGACTGAAATTTTAATCAAGGTTTTGTTTCTATCATTAATAAACCAGATTCTAACTAAAACTAAAAACATGTATAACTCTAGGAATGGATAATTTCAGGATTTTGCGCAACTGGTACTGAATAATATAGTTACTCTAATCTCACCTATTTCTCTTTCTTGAGATAAAGCAAATCCTCTGGACCTATGAAGGAGTATAAAGAGCATAATAAAGGTCACTTAACTATAAAAATTTACAGTGTTTTATTTATCCATGTTGACAGTTCAGTTGTAAATGTTTATAGCACCTCAGAGACCACATGAGAAAACACATTGACCCACGTGAAAGACATAACAGTAATCAAGGCTTGAGAAATATTGGCAGGGGCTAAGGGCACACTGTAATAAAGTCAGAAAAAGGAGACTAAGGGCCAAGCTGTATTGATAAATATTTACACGCATATTACTGAAGAATGAAAGAGGTTCTATTATAGCCGAAAGGCAACAGGTCATTTTTGAATAGTGGCATCTGAAACTGGAAACAAATTTGTTGCTGAAATACAAATTGGAGGAAATTGCTTTTGTGGGAAAACATTTCCTCTCCTCAGTGGGTTTCTCTTTTGTGTTCTGCCTGTTCTGATCGTGGAATTTCAGAGGCAACTGGGATCTCCTGATAGGGGGACCTGGCTTCTGTTCCAAGCTCCCCACGGTGGGCTGAGGCAAATGGCCTTCTCCCTGTGTCTGCTTTTTCTCATCAAAGAGTTGTACCTTACATCCAAACTCCCTGTCAAGTGCTCTAGATCTTCAGATGATTGTTTCTAAATACAGTGCATTAAAAAAGAAACGAGCCTAGGCACTCACTATAACCATCCCAATCTTTCCACTGTGAGTTCATAATTCTGAAGATTTTAAATTGGGGCCTTGAGCTTGGTGATGTTAAAAAGTTTTAAGCATAGAAAGGAATTTGTGTCTCTGAAAAATATGAACAACAGGAAACAAAGACAGTTGTCTTTTTTTCCAAATAATAATAGATACTAAACAGTTTCATGCACAGGGGACTTTTTTTTAAGTGCCTGTTGAGTCCACCTCTTTGAAAGTCATGCGAGCAGTTTGAAGAGTGATATCATTAAGTGAAGAGGAATGGAAACAGAAGAGTGTCCCTTATGCTGCTCCTTTCACAATTATAGTTGGCTAGAAGTTTAGAGAAGATAAGAGAATACAGAGCAGGTTTCTCAAAAGTTGTTGTGGGAGAAAACACTAACTGCACAAGAACAAAATGTTAAATTAAACTGCATTAAAATTTTAAAACTTTTGCTCTTCAAAAGACGCTATTAAGAAAAGATGCTCAAAGTCACTAATCATCAGAGAAATGCAAATTAAAACCTCAATGAGCTATCACCTCACACCTGTCAGGTTCCTATTAAAAATAAGACTACCTTATGACTCAGCAATTCTACTTCTGGATATTTATCCAAAGAAATCCAAAACATTAATTTGGAAAGATATATGCACCCCTATGTTCACTGCAGCATTATTCACGATAGCCTAGATATGCCAATAACCTAAGTACTCATCAAAAGATAAATAGATAACGAAGATGTGGTAAATACAAACAATGGAATATTACTCAGTGAAAAAAAAATGAAATCTTACCATTTGCAATGACATGGATAGACCTAGAGGGTATTATATTAAGTGAGATAAGTCTGACAGAGAAAGACAAATACCATATGCTCTCACTTATGTGTAGAATCCAAAGAACAAAATAAATGAACAAATTAGAAACAGACTCGTAGATTCAGAGAACAAACTAATGATTATCAGATGGAGGGTGGTTGGAGGGCTGGGTGAAAAAGGTGAAAGGATTAAGAAGTACAAATTGGTACAAAATAGTCACAGGGATGTGTAGTGCAGCATAGGGAATATGGTCAATAATATTGTAATAACTATGTATAGTGCCACATGGATACTAGACTAATGGGGGATCATTTCATAAATTATATAAATGTGCAACCACTATGTTGTAAACCTGAAACTAATATAAAATAATATCGAATCTCAACTCTCACTGAAAAATTAAAATAAAAAAATAGCTTAGAGTGGGAGAAACTATTTGTGTAAGATATATATCTGATGAAGAATATCTAGCATAGTAGATATATAAAGAACTCCTACAACTCAATAATAAAAAGACAAATAACCTTATTCTATATGGCAGAAGATTTGAATGGACACCTTACAAAAAGATATTTGAATGACCAATGTTGGCATATGCCAAAAGTGCTCAAAATCAGTAGTCATCAGAAAAATGTAAGTTAAAATCACAATGAGCCATCTCTGAATATCTATCAGAATGGTTAAAATTTGATGTAAAAGACAGACAGCACTGACTGTTGGTGAGGATAAGAAGCAGCCAGCACTCTCAAATATTGTTGGTGAGTGTAAAATTGTACAACCACCTTGGAAAATGATCTGGAAGTTTCTTATGAAACTAAATATATACCTATTCTAGAAACCAGCAATTCCACTTTTAAGTATTTACCCAAGAAAGATGAAAACGTATGTCCACAAAAAAGCTTGTACAAAAATGTTTGTGGCATCTTTATAGTAGCCTCAAATTGGAAACAGCACAGCTATCAGTAGGATAATGAATAACAAATGGTAATACAGCTATATAATGCGATGAATTTCTATGATTCATATATTTTTGAGCAAGAAGAAAGGAAAAGCTGCTGATACATGCAACATCGTGGACAGATCTCAAATTCATGCTGAATTAAAGGAACATTACAGGAAAGAGTATATCATAAGTGATTCCTTTAAGTGAAGTTCTGAAACAGGCAAACAAATCTATGTTGGAAAAAATACCCTAAAAGTGGTTACCTCTAGGAGGTTGGGCATGTCTGTCTACTGGGAAGGACATATGGAAACTTCCTAGAGCGATGGTAATATTCTGTCATAGTTCAGGCTGCTATAATGAAAATAACGCGGACAGAATGGCTTGAAAACAAGCATTTAGATCAAGCATCCAGTGAAGGCCAGATTCCTGGCTTATGGACAGCTACCTTCTTGTGTTTCCTCTCAAGGCTGAGAGAGATGCCATTTCTCCTGTGTCTCTTCCTATAAGGAAACTATTACCATTGATGAGGGCTTTGCCCTCATACCAAAGGCCAGCAAATACTACCTCCAAATACTATTATATTGGGAACTAGGCTTCAAAATATGAATTTGGGGAAAACACAGACATTTAGTCCACAGCATATTTTACATCTTGATAGTGTTTGGATTACAAAGGTCCATGTATCTGTCAAGTTGATGAATGTGCACTTAAGCTGTTCATTTCATGTGTGTAAATTTACCTGAAAAGGAAAAAAAAAAAAAAGCATGAGAGAATGTTGAGGAAAAATTTGTATGTATGTTAATCACTCAAGAGCTTTGCAAAAAACATATATTCCTTGATCTCATCTCCAAATATTCTGATGGTGTAGCTCAGGAGCTAAGAACCTCAGGACAATGATAAGCAGCCTCTCTGAGGTGCATAATGAGAACCAATTTCCATACAACATGGTTCAGATGTAGGTTAAAAGTTTAAAATTATCCCATTGCCATTTCTTTCACTTTACAAGCCAACCCAAAAGGATAATGACTAAGTAAAAGGTTAATGACTAAAAAGGTTGATGATTGAGTAAATTTTGAAACATTTTAAGCATTACAAAAAAAAAAAAAAAAAGTCCATGAAAAGCTGTATTGAGTCCTTTTAAGCAATAGATGTTTAACTTCCCATAAATGTCAGAGTGCTGTGGTATGAGCTTTGGATACATACTTTTGTTTGTTTATTTATTTATTTGAGACCTGCCCCACTCTGCCCTTTTTACTGAGCTGATGTTTTTATTTTAATTTTTTATTTAATTTTTTAATTTTTTTTCTTTTCATACATTTCCTCACTTCTCAAGACATTACTTCCTTAATACTTACTATAACCTAGTGAGTTAGGTTTCATCAGGGCTAATTTACAGGTAAAGACATTGAGACTCAGAAAATTTAAATGAACTTCTTTTGGTCAGCTTCGTAAGCTTATAACCAGTACAGCTGAACTGGTTCTTAAGATCAATACTTTGTGATCTCCTCTTGACATTTTTATTATTTTATTGTTGTATTTATGTTTCTATAGTGATGTTTGAGGGGACAATAGAACACCAAGGGTGGAAGCCTCTGTTTAGAAGTGGTCCTTCCTTCCAATACCTATCAGATGCCATGGGCTTTCTCCTCTCCTCCTATCCCTGTGATTGCCTCTGCCCTATGATCAGTGAAGTGACCACCTGCAGGGGAACACCCATGTTCCACTATTTCTGTCAGCCCCCTGGGGGGCCTGGGCACATACGTAGGAAGGGCTGGTGTCTTTGACAGGGGTAAGGCAGAAGAAGTTGCTGCCTTGGACTGACTGTGCCTTGCCACATTTGGTAGATGTTTTGTTTTAGTTTGTTTTTTTTGTCTTTTTTTCTAGTAAAATGGATTTATTCAGGAACAACAAAGAATTGTAATTTGGGATATACAAATCAAAGGCCAAGGATGTGCAAGTCCAGAGAAACAAAGGAGAGGAATGCTCTTTTATGGATTAAGGAGGGGCTGTTGTAAACAAAGAGTCAATAAAAGGAAACTGAAAGTTTAGAGTATGGTGATTTTTCATTGGCTGAGTTATGGCAGTTTCTCATTGGCTGAGCTGTTACTGGGCAAGAAGAGATCTTTTCTTCTTCCAGCTGAGATAGTAAAGACCACTTCCTGTAGGAGATGCAAGGTATGTCTCTTCCTGTTCGGGTCAGTAGTTTGTGTTGAGTGACACATGTGTGAGAGTTCTCTCTTCTAGCCTCCAAACTTCATGAGTTTAAATGAGTTTTCTGTTTATTAATGTTCACAGGTAGGTGATGGCAAGAACCACTTGTCTGCTCTCAATCCAGATACCAATTCTGTCCCAACATGGAGGCTGTAACCCAACTTTCACAACCCATCAGCTATGGGTTGGGGGTGGTGGGCCTGTGGGGAGGGGAGATTGACTTCCTTGCCCTAGTCAGGGATTGCATTTTCATTTTTCCCTTGTCCTTGAAATTATGTGACCACCACTGCTCAAGATTAACAAATAACAGACTGGGCTTTGAATCCAAGTCTGCTTTGTTCCAAAGCTCCAGTCTGTAACAACAGCTATGTTTAAGGCATTGTATTAAGTTTTAGAAAGTATACAGATAAGAATTAATTGCAGTCCTTTATATCAGGGATGATGAACAAATTACAATCCCTGCCTTTCACATAAAGTACAGGCTAAAGAGGTAATGAACAAGTAAAAAGCAAATTGCCACACATAGTGTGACAAATGCAATGACAGAAATAAGCAGAAGATACCAAGTAAGAATAGATGTGGGACATCTAACCTAATTTTGGAGGTCAGGGAAAGCTTCCTGGAGGAGTTGACATGTTAGCTTTAATCTAACTGATAAAATGGACAAAGTTAATAAAGTGTATAAAGAATAGCAGATAACAAGGACTGGCAAAATAGTGTATTTGGAGAACACAAGTATGTCTTCAGCTTGGAAATAAAGCTGGGCTTTGGGGAAAACATGATAAGAAATGAGGCCGAACAAGTGGCAGGCATCAAATGATGGAGGGTCTTTTTGTGAAACAAAGGTAGGAGTTGGAGAATCACCACAATATTTTAAGGGGGAATATAATATGTTAAGATTTATATCTGGAGGAAATGATTCTGACAATCATGATAGTGAATTAAATTCAGATTCTATTTATCTGCTAGTCTCCAAACCCATGAAACAGCCAAAAAGATGATAGAAGGACAATAAAGCAATAATAACATTAGGAAACAAGAAACAATGCCATTGGTGGACCTGAGATCTTGTGGAATACCTGGACAAGACAAAGTGTAAAAGAAAATGTGTTTAGACTGTCCTGTGTACATTTCAGGGAGAAAAAATTCTACAGAAGTTTGGGGAACTCCAAGTTCAGAGTCAAAGCAGCCATGCAGGAAACATCATAGAGCTCACTTGGGGGTTGTGGTTGATGCAGCTGGAACTGGGCCCTCCAGTCTCTTCCTTCCTCATTTTGGCTGCACATGAACACTCATAGTATGTACTCAACATTGAACCAGGGAGGGTGAGCACTGCAGCCGGGAAGATCAGGAAACTCCTCAGGAAGATACTGGTCTCTCAGAAAGACAGGACTCTGTTTCTCTTCATGGCTTGCTTCACTTAGCATAATGGTCTCCAGATACATTCACATTGTCATAAATGGCAGGATGTATATATATACACACACACACATATACATATATATTTTATATCTGATACACACACATATATAGAAACATCTCTCTCTCTCTCTCTCTCTCTCTCTCTCTCTCTCTCTCTCTCTACCACATTATCTTTATCCATTCACCTGTCAAAGGGCAGTTAGGTTGTTTCCATATTTTGGCTATTATGAATAATGCTGCAACAAACGTGGGGGTGTAGAAATCTCTTCTAGATCCTGAGATCAATTCTTTTTAGATAGCTACTGAGGAGTGGGATTGCTGAATCATATGATAATTCAAATTCAATTTTTCTGAGGAATCCCATACTTTATCTTTATCCATTCACCTATCAAAGGGCAGTTAGGTTGTTTCCATATTTTGGCTATTATGAATAATGCTGCAACAAACGTGGGGGTGTAGAAATCTCTTCTAGATCCTGATTTCAATTCTTTTTAGATAGCTACTGAGGAGTGGGATTGCTGAATCATATGATAATTCAAATTCAATTTTTCTGAGGAATCCCATACTGTTTTCTATAATGATTATAGTTAATAATATGGTTTTAAATACTTGAAAGTTGTTAAGAGTAGATCTTCAGTATTCTTAACACACATGCACACACACATGCATGTGCGCATATACACACACACTATCAGAGTTACCTACATAAATTGTTGAGATGATGGACGTGTTAATTATCTTGATCTTGGTAATCATTCTATAATGTATATGTATATCAAATTATCACATTGTACACTATTAATATATACAATTTCATTTGTCAATTATTTCTCAATAAAGTTTAAAAAAAAAGGGGGACAAGGCTCTTTAACAACTAGTTGTGTACTTTTGCCATCATCCTACCCTCACCAGAACTGGGTGATGATAACTCAAAGGGAGCCAAGTAAGGGCTCTCAAATGTAAAGCATAAAGCGTCAAGAGGTTAGGAAAAGAACATAAAGATATAAGATTGAAAAGTAGATAGATTAAAAGTTAAAACATTAAAATATTTCCCAAGTAGCAGACATGACTAATTAAAAATGTATTGAAAGAAAATAATTCCATTTGTAATCACAAAAATAAAAACAAAAGACCTAATAATAAATCCAAGAAATGCACAAGAAACCACACAAAACAAAACCATAAAAACATGGTGAAGGACATTTTAAAAGACATAAATAATTATCCATGTTCTTACATTAAAAAATTAAGTGATGCAAAGTTGTTTGTTCCCCCAAATAATCCCATGGAATTAATATAACTCCAATTAAAATCTCAATAAGAGGTTTCATGTTACTTAAAAAGTTCTCAATTTTATATGACAAAATTTATGAAAATAACCAAGAAAATATTTTAAAAGAAGTGAACTTGCCTTACTAGATAAAAGAATATGTCATTAAGCTATAATAATTAAAACATTGTGGCATTAAAACAAAACATAAAAACATTAGTAACAAAACATAAACATTAGTAAAAGAAAATGGAGAAACCAGATATACATATGTAGGAATGCAGTTTGTTGTAAAATGGCATTGCATTTTACATCAATAGAAAAATGACCAACTGTGCAAAAAGGTCTTAGACTGTTGCCTATGAATTTGAAAGACTCTCTACTTCACACCATAAAATAACGTGAATTCTCAATCTCAATGGGTTATCAAAATACAATATAGAATAATTTTAAATCTATGGTTAGGATAGTCTGAACAAGAGAAAAATTTCAGAAGCCTTATATATCAGAAGAAAGAATGATTGATCAATTGAACAATCGATTGATAGCATTCATACAAATCAATTAAAGAATCTATTAAAATGGACAAAAATATGTATTTGTCAAAACACAGAAATAGAAGTATGAGGCAAAAACATAAAGTATATGTTTAATGTCTTTGGAATTACTAATTAAAACAATAAATAAATGTCATATTTTACCATCATAATGAAAAACATTTAAAAGATAAAATCAGTTTCAGAAACAGGCAATAGTACTAATCATAAAGAATTTTTAGAATGTAATTAGATGAAGCATCTGTAAAATACAAAAGAATTCATACTCCTTCTCCCAGTATTCTATGTTTAGGGAGTCTATTCTATAGATATGGGTCAGCCACACAAATACAACATTTTTATTTAATGGCAAGGAATTGTAATTAGCCTGAATATCTATAAATAAGTAAATCACAATATATCCATTCTATGAAATATTTTACAGCAGTTAGAATAAAGTAGACCTTATATACTAAATGAAAAATTCTCCAAGACAAATTATTAAGGAAAAATTAAAGCCGAAGAAAAATACATATGGTATAATCATGATTTTGCAAAAACTAACAAAGAAAAAGGTGTACGGAAGTGTGTGTATGTGTGTGTGTGTGTGTTTGTGAGTGTTAAGAAACATAGAAGGAGACTAAAGAGGTACGTAATAAATCACTTCTAGTAGCTCTGGGGAAGGGAAGGAAATATAGAAAAATATGTAGGGAAGTGATATGAGTTGGTGTAGAAAGGAAATGTTCAGATAATTTGATATCTGAATTTTCTAGATTGCAAATATATGCATGCCTAATATATAATTGTGTAATTCCTAATTGTAAAATTGAAAGGTTTTACAAAAAATTACAATTAAGGCATTAGCATGAATTTGCAGCTGCAGTGTGGTGGTATAGATAAGCAAAATTAGGGGCAGTGAGATTATTTAGAAGAGTAGAGCAAAGTTGAAGTGAGAAAAAATGGTTGCCTAAGCTGGGGAAATAAAAGTGGGGATGGATATTTCTCAAAATGGACGAATACTAAAGATATGAAAAATGCAATATTGAAAGGACTTGGTGAAGGTTACATTCAGGTGGACAAGGAGTCTCCAGCTGTCTTGTACCTCTCTCTGTGCCTCATCCCTCATTTCATACATACCCCATCTAAAGTTCTCTATTCAGGGGTGCTACTATTAACTGTTTATTTACATCCCTGAGGTCTTTCACTCTACTTTCTATGTATTTTACAAAAACATCTATACACATTCACAGATTTTTTTAAAAAATTTGAATGGGAATTACACCCTATGTATTATTCTGCAAATTAATTTTTTACTTAATAAGATGCCTTGGGGAATCTGATCAAGATGACGAAATAGGTAGATGCTGTACTGATCTCCTCTTGCAACCACATCAGTTACAACTAAACTACAGAATAGCCATCATTGGGAATCACCTGGAGTCTGGCTGAACACAAGCCCTACAACACGGGACATACAGAAGAGGACAACTCAAGACTGATAGGAGGGGCAGAGATGTGAAATGGACTAGTCCCATACCCGTGTGGTGGTAAAAATCAGGAGAAACATCTTGGCTGCAGAAGTTCCCCCTGGAGGAGAAAGGGATTCTGGCCCCACACCAGGCTCCCTAGCCCAGTGTTCCAGTGCCAGGAAGAGGAGACTCCACAACTTCTGGCTGTGAAAACCAGTGAAGATTGCAGCTGAGCGAGACGAAAGGCTGCAGGAGTGGCAGACTTTCTTCTTAAAGGGCCCACACCCAGACTCACTCACTGATGAACTCACTAGCTCTGAGCTCTAGTGCTGGGACAGCAGCTCAAAGGTGCCAGGGACACAAGGGGAGAAAGTGAATTGTCTGGCTTCAGGGTGAGGGCCGGAGGGCAACTTTCTCCCAGACATAACTTCTGGCTGAGGGCATTGTTACTCTGTTGAACCCTCCCTCGTGGGGTGTGCACACCCAGGCAGGCGCCATATCTGAGTCTCCATCAACCGGATGATTCCCTGAAACCCCACCCCTCCCAACATGCAGGCCTGCCCAAGCCACTTCCAGTGGATTTTTCATACAAACAGCCTGTCTTGGCTCATGCTGCAGACTTTCCTAAAATCTCTCAGGGTTAATAAAACCTAAAGAAGCAACATTTGGCTTTGGCATGCCCCATACCTCTTGTTGAGCAGTCCCAAGCACAGCACTAGCAGTGGCTGGCCTCGGTTTGCAGCTTGACCTCCCAAGGCATTTCCAAGCCTAGGATGGGTGACAGTCATCTGCAGATTGCTTGGTGCCTCATGCCAGGTGGCCTATGCCAGGTGGCCTTGGGCAGGGCACAGGCTACAACTGAACTTGGCCTGTAGCAACGCCACTCACACAAGGTCTCTGCCTACACGCTGGATAGCCAGCTATGGTCTGAGCCAGAGCACCATCCAGGTTCACTCAAAGGGCAGACAGGGCCAGCACCAGAGCCCTGCTAAAGCAAATCTTGCTCCAAAGGTCAGCTCCTGCACAACAGCTCCTCCACTGGTCACAGTCAGTCATCAAAACCAATCAGCCCTAGGGTCAATCTCTCCCACTAATGAACAAACAGCAACCAAGTCTCAATTATTGACAACAGGAGGGCACACACAACTCATACAAGGAACATACCTGGAGCACCTGGCTCAGATGACCAGGGAAGACTGTGTCATTGGACCCACAATACACCTACTACATAATGCACAATACACCTACTTAGACAGCCAAAATAGGAAGACAAAGAAACATGTCCTAAATGAAAGAACAGAATAAAGCTCCAGAAAAAGAACTAAACAAAATGGAGACAAATAAGCTATCAGATAGAGATTTCAAAACATTTGTTATAAGGATGCTCAGTGAACTTAAGAGAAGGCTAAATGAACTCAGTGAGAACTTTAATGAAAAGACAGAAAATATAAAAGTGGAGATAGAAAACATAAAAAGAACCAGTCAGAAATGAAGAATACAATAATTGAAATGAAGAATGGATTAAGTGCTTCAATCAAGACATAGGGTAACTTATTCTCTAATTGAGTAAGAAAACAAAACCCTTATATGTGCTACGTACAAGAGACTCACTTCAGATCAAAAGACATACACAGACTGAAAGTAATAGAAAAAGATATTTCATGAAAATGGAAACAAACAGAAAAGCTAGGGTAGCACTACTTATACGAGACAAAATAGACTTTACAACAAAGGCAGTAACAAGAGACAAAGAAGGACCCAGTTAACTCACTTCTTGGTATTTATCTCAAGAAACCCAAAACACTGCTTTGAAGGATGATGTGAATCTATATGTTCATTGCAGCATTATTTACAGCAGCCAAAATATGGAGGCATCCTGGGCATCTATCAATGGATGAATGAGTAAAGAAGAGGTAATATATACACACAATGGAATATTACTCAGTCATAAAAAAGAATGAAATTTTGCCATCTGCCACAACATGGATAGACCTAGAGGGTATTGACCTGAGTGGAATAAGTCACACAGAGAAAGAAAATTATTTATCTGTTGATCAATCTGTCTATTTATCATCTATCTATCTATCTATCTATCTATCTATCTATCTATCTATCTATCATCTATCTATCATCTATCATCTAACTATCTAATCTATCTAAGCTTTGAGTTCAGAAATGAGGACACAAAACAACAAATAACCTATTAAATAATTGATGCCATGGTTACAGCAAGAACAGTTACCACAGACCTTACTGTAAAGTCATGAAGGAAAGGGCAGCAAAAACTCATGAATTTTAATTTTGTTACCATAATGTGAAAAAGTGCTGGAAAAAATTATAATTTGTTGTCAGGTGATTATTTTCACTGTCTAAAAAGGCAGAACACTCATAAAATGTATCCTGATGCCACATAATCTTCTAAGCTGACTTCAGGGGCATTTCCATTACTTCCTATTTACTCAATTAGAGAATAATTACTCAGGCTCTTTCAGTGTTAGTCCAATTGCCCTTGAAGAATTACATGTGGTGGGAAGAACATACATTTGATTCTCTCTGTGAACATTTTTTTCAGGGGTGACTTATTCATTTTCAGGGAATTATGATGCTTCGCTTACCTTACACTGTTTGTAGAGTAAGAAGTGTCCATTTCTTTCCAATGTATGTCTTTAAGCTTCACAATGATACAATTTTTATATTTCATCTTTGAGCATAGTCTATCTTTTTTGGAGGAGCTGTCTCTACATTATAATTTGGACGATATTTGGGAAAATATGATATCACAATTTTTTTATTTCTTTCCATCTTCTCTGTGATGTTTCAATCTTTTATTTGTTCTTGTCTTTATCAGTCTTTCATATTTCTAATTTCTGCTCAAGTTAATGAGAGATTATCATTCTCAACTTGTTTATATTTCTTATTAATTAGCAGTCAGTGATACTCTGTGATTGCTAACTGAGGACCTGTGAGGATTATCTGGTGCTTTGTTCAAAAGAGTCTTTCACTTTTTTAATCCCAATTTTAGGTGCCCTTGTCAGGACAGCTGAAGATGAGAAGGCGTTGACCTTTGCATGGTGAAGTTGACTATATTTATGAATACAGATGTAACATGTATATGTTATATGTCTAGTGTATATTGATAATGATAAAGTTTTATTTCATAAGGCTGTCGCTCCCAAATTTTCTCCCATTTTCTTACCTAGGATTCTTTAGGTCCCCTAGGTAAAAATGATGAGTATCGATCTAATTTCAGTTACAGAGAACACAAGATACTCTAGCTATTTTAGGCAGTGAGAGATTCAAAACAGAGAATCAGATACTGTAGAAGAGCTTCTACATTTACCACAATCAAAATCCTTGGGAATCAGAAAAGCATTGTCCTAAATTTACCTGCAATATATGGCTGAGATTGTCACCATCTCTGGGATCACATGTCCTAAGTTATGCTCTGGGAATGAGAGAGCCACCATTAGAATGAATGACTTTAAAGCCTGGTATCCTCTATGATATCTGTCAGAAAAATAAATGCCTGACCTGGTTCCCCACTTATTCAATGCGAAATTCAAGCCTCTCAGGAGTGCCTTTAATCAACAGAACTTAGACCAAATCAAGAAACCTCACCTACAAGGGAGTCTGGAAAGTATAGTTTCATTTTCTCACCACTGAAGTACAATAGGACACACTAGAAGAGGGTGGGAACGAATGTAAAGGGAGCCTGCCATGTGGTATTCCATGCGGTCTTCCTTTTTTTTTTTCATTTTCTTCTGATGCTTCTGTCTCTGATTTTCTCTGATATGTCTTTCATATGCTGCACAGGAGCTACCCTCCAATCCTTCCATTTTAGAATCCTTCCACTTCTTCATTCCCTCCTTCAGGCTGTTTTTCTTCTTTACGTTTTCTATTCTGTTCCTTTCTTTTCTATACTGTAAAATACTCTGTGAAAACTATAGTATGACCAACTATACTGTAAAATACTCTGTGAAAACTATAGTATGACCAACAGCCAAAAAGTTTAAAAAGAACCTAGATAACTCCATAGAATGGCCAGATTCTTGGAGAATCAACTAAAATTTCTAGTATTTAAATGTACATATCCATATAATTTAAAAACCTTAAACATTTAGATCGCTACCTATCGCTACCACAATGCCAGAATTTTCAAAACTGTGTTCTGAAAGCCAACAAATTTTTTTTTTGTTAGACTTAGGGAAAAATTGATTTTAAAGCAGAACTTGGTCTTTGACAACATAGTTATTTAATTCCATGAATTTTAAAACTAAGAATTGTGGGATAACTTATAGAGATTTTCCTTTCTTTAATTTCTCAATCATCCACAAAATTTTGCTACATCTAAACAGCATTTTTTATATGCCGATCATTTAATCCTTTATCAATTAAGATGTATTCAAAAAAGGCTAATTTGTGCTTCTAGATAAAATGTCAGATTAAAAAGTAAGCTTTGTAAGAAAAAGAACAGATATTTTTGAATGAAAATTTCACTGAGTTGGATAAGGCTCTAAAACCTCAGTTTGAAAGATGTGGGCAATGAAGACAATGTGTTCAGTCTAAATCATTTCATACATTCAGCAAAGTCAAAATTAGACTTATTTAATTATAGAGTATGTTATTATATAATTATAAATTATTATTTAGTGGTAGCCAATCATTTATATATGCAAAAATTCAAATAAAATTAGGTTACATAAAAAAGCCAAAGGATCAATAATCACAAAATATGCACTTTTCAATTCTCTAGTGTGTTGATTTAGCCTTTAAACATCTTCTAAGAGCTCATATGTGTACATGACTTTCGCTGCAGCTGGCCTCATTTCTAATGGTAATGTACAATTAATCACTCTTGAGGCCAGTGGAATCTGTCAATTAAAAGTATTTTTCTGCCTGTCTTCTCTGTTTTTGGTCCTGTCATGAGAGCTCTGTGTGTGTGTGTGTGTGTGTGTGTGTGTGTGTGTGTGTGTGTGTGTGTGTGTAAAGATGTTGCAGAGGATTAATAGAGGAGGTACCAAAGAACAGTCCAAGTATGTCATGGCAGGGGCACTTTCCGTTACAATTGTAGAGAGAATAATTTCATGCATAAAAGAGAACAACTAAGTGGCAAAATAAATAGCACTGATAATCAGTATAATACAACTTCGAATATTAGAATATTATCCACTTTCTAACAGGAAGACTGAAACAGTCTCCAACCTGACTCCACATCCAATTTAGCCTTCCTCCATCCTCCATTCTTCGTCCAGAGATTTTTCTAAAATGTACATCTTCTCATTTGCTCTCTTTCTTTAAAATTTTGTAATGGTTCTTCACTCCCTTAAGGATAATGCCCAACCTCTGTAGAATAAACAGAAACCCATGAGGACTTTACATCTCTTATCTTGCTGAGCTTATCTCTTGTTTTACCCCTCTGTGCTGCTCCACCAAGTTCCTGAAACTCCAAACAAGCCAGGATACTTCAGACTGTTGTGCCTTCACATCTGCGATCCCTCTCTGAGAACCTTCCCTATCCACCATCATCTACATTCACCCTATTTGATGAACACCTACTTATGCATACAAGATTCTTGTTTGTACAGGGTCAGGTTTATGGTCCCATCTATGTTAAGTATTTTCTGGACTATAACACCTTGACCAAGTTGAATTGACCATTTAGGGCTCCTCTATGGCTTCTAAATCCCCTTACTCTAGTATATGTGATATTTTATTCCTGACTCTTTATGTTATCCTGTAAATCTGTTGAAGGACTCATGTGTCTTCTCTGTCTCCATAGCAGTGCTCCCTGAATCTGGCAATTCCTTCATTTGCAGAATAAGATAACAACCAAAAATTATTGAAGGCGATAGTGCTTGATCCAGATCTTGAGCCATTGGTAGGATTTGGGCAGGATTCTGGGCAAGGGAAGAAGTATAAACAAAGGTAAAGATATATATATATATAAAATAAAATGTTGCATGAGAGAGAGAGGGAAAAGAAAGAGTGAGACAGCTGGAATAGTGGAACTCAAGTTTTAATATGTAGTGTAAGACCACACTGTGAAACCCTGAGTAGCTACAACCTGATGATACCATCATGAAATAGGTCAGTTGGAAAAAAGAGCCTATGTATTATGCAAAGGCTAAAGAATAAAATCATGTTGATTTTGAGGGCAGAAATCCTGGGATTTCTTCTTTCTTCTTATAGGTCATATCCTTTTCATAAAATCCTCTTGCCAGTGGAATTAATACGTACATTAGAATTTGATGAAGTGTTAAGTACTATGTGGTTGAAAAAATAATACTAATAAAACAAATTAAATCTAATGCCTTTGACTATGATTTTATAATATATTTATATTTCATCATGAACCATTAACATGTCATCCTTTGATGATTAAATCCACTAATAATAGGCAAAGTTGGTTACCATAGTGCCGAAGAAGCCTAAAATCTAGTTGGAGTTGAATGAATTCTAGGGGGCATTAGTACTATAACATCTACTATAATCTAGGCACCAAAAAATGTATATAGTTTATCCAGTTTAAACCTCATAACTACCCTGGATCATACAAATTATTAACCTCATTTGTATATATGAGGAAACTAAAGTTCAGATAATTGAAATAGCATCCTAGCTATGAGTAGAAGAATTTTATTTAGCCCTAGGCCCACAGGACTTGAAAATGAGAAAGAAAAGTCATCGTTTTTAGCATCCTAGCAAAATTGTTAGAAATTTATCTTATATCAAAAGTTAGTTTAGCATCTTACTTATTAGGAGAACATTTGTTAAAGTAAAATTTTAATTCTAATAAAGTCAATTGTATTTCACTAAAAATGCACTTTTTGTGAATGCTATGGAAATAAAGCCTTGGGGTGAGGGGAAGGAAGACAGTTATCTGCCTAGAAGTGTGATTTAAGCCAGTATTTTGTAGCTCCTAAAATAATTTCTGAAATTTAGCTGCTTTGATTAATTTAGTTGCTTCATATCACGCAATCTTTCTAGAAAGCCTTATCTTAGTACCTTTAAGAAATTCAATCTGAAAGTCTCATTGTGGCTTTTAAAATTAAAATGTAGAATTCTTCCACATGATTTAAAGGAATACTGGGTGTGTGACATTCTTTAGTGAGGTGTCCTTCCCCTCATGCCTAATCCTTTCAATGCTTCCCTGCAGTAACATGTAGAATTACTAAAACTATCTGTGCTCTCAACACCATAAATCTTCATGTAAATAGCACAGAGCTTAGCAAAGACAAATAGCAGGGTTCTTTGGTATTCCTTTAGCAATTCCTTTAAACCATCGGCTTTTTACTCTTCTTGCTCAAAGGCAAAATTTAATTGAAATACGGGGTAGTCTAGTGAACTTAGTAGATGTATCTTTAACTGGTAGAATTGGTTCTATAATCAGTTTTCTATGTCATATTAGGTAAGAATTTTACAAATCTTTGTAACTCAGCTACAGTGTTCTTGACATTCTTATTTCTTTGCCGTAGGAATCAAAGGTTCTTAAATAACAATGACTCTACTTAAATAACATAAAAAATAACTTTGCATATCTATATGATTAAATGTGAATGTCTCTGGCAGACTGTAAGCTATTCAAGTACATTTACTCCCAAGAAACCAACTTTTTACTATGTTTCTAATTTCTCTATAATTTACACCCTTTTACACTATTTATTCTTAAAAGGATGTGTCCTTGAATAATCATAACCTGTACTTCAAAAACTAGTAGTAAACAATTTGGATTTAAAATATAATTAAGCTCCATCGATGTTTGCGACTCTGTATGTGTCTATTTAAGTCTTCTGAGCAAGAAGTTCATGGTGGAATGAAGGGAAGAAGTTGGATTTTAGAAGCTTTCTTTTATTTTTTCCCTTAAATGTGTGAGAATATTTTCGTACATTTCATTATTCTGGCAGGACAGAGTTTATAATGTTTGTGACACCTCTGAGTGAACTCATTTAACACAGATAAATCCCACAAGTAGCTAGGAAGTGGCAGCCCCATTGATAAGCTTCCCTAGTTCACAGAAATTAAGCCATAACATTCCCATTAACTTTGTTTGGAGCACTGATTAATGATAAAGGGTAGAGACAAATCCAAGGTAATATAGATAGGGAACTATTATTTTCCTCATCCTCCAAAATTTGGCTATCATTGGGTAAACATTTACTTCTGTGGAAGCCTTTCCTCTTCCCTCACATTGGTATGCCAGTAATGTGGTGGACACTCTATAGGATGACATAGAATCTACTTGTGCCTGACACAAGTGCCCCCACCCTCCAAAGCAAGTATTCCCTCTAGACTATTATCACCTCAATTTTCCCTGAATCTACTTCCAATCTCGTAATACCTTTGTTCGCACAGCTCCTGAACACCCCTAGAACAAAAATACAAAGAGGTTTGTAGGAACTTAGATCAGACAGTTTTCACATAGTGGTATCAGAATTGCCTCAGGGGAACGAATCAGCAGTCTGACAGGCCAGGAGGGCCTTGGAAAAGTGACCTACTGTGAACCTAAGTCTGATTTTCAGCCTTGTAGACTCTGAAACCAAATTTTATTAATGCAGTGAGAGCAGGCAGACTCAAATTAACCAATATAGATATAATTTATATATATTCAATGTATTAATTTGCAATGAGAAATGGAATTGTCATAAAACTGTAATACTTATGCTGGCATCATTATTGAAGTTCTCTTCCTGTAGTCAAGCCTTCATGGGGAGACAAATTACAATTAGAATTTGCTTAGACTCAGAACATGAGTAGTTAGACAAACTGAGTTTAAAATATATCAAACTCTCAATAGAGGAGGTCTAAGCTTAGTAAGGATTTCAATATTTAATGATGTACTTATTTGTAAGACTCCTTAGAAATTTCACTGAGGCATAAAGCTTGATTTAAATTTAATAGAGCAATATCTTTCTGGTTGGTATAACACAGAATGTTGCCAAGACACAATTCCAGCTCAAGAATAATCCCTACACAAATAAATGAAGGTTTTCAAAATGTTTATGGTCAGATGGAAAAATAATCAAATCTAAATATAAACCAATTCTATGAGGCAACAACAAACCAAAAGTTAACCCCCAAAGCTAGGTCTTGAGTTGACTAAGTGTTGCCTAACAATAGCAAAGCATCAAGAGTAATCCTCTATTTCCTAGACTGATGACTCCCCATAATAGAAAGACAATATGGTCCAATCTTCATTTCCCCTTCCACCAAAGAGATAAAAGTTCTAGAAATGGCATTTACGAATGCCACGTAAATATACTAATAAATAATAATCATGATTTTCATGTCCTATGGCTTCTATTCTATCTCTTTCATTATGAGATTTAATAGATATTTTCAAATAGGTATTTCCATTTGTCAAAAGAATATAGGAAAAGAGAAGGAAATGTTTATTCTAAAGGGCACTTTCCCCAGGAAGTTAACTACTCGAAAGTATAGACTTAGGAATATACCTTCTTGAGATAAACCTTAGTATTGCAGTTTATGTCGTGTGTAATTACTTCACATGTCAAAAAAAAAAAAAAAAAGTCGGCTCTATGAAGATGTTGTGTGGAACAAGCCATTGCATGCAGTGCAATTGCTGCTACCTTTTTCTAAGGTAAAATCAAGCACCAGAAGTGTCAGAAGTTGGAAATGGGGTTTTAGACCCGTTATCTCCATACTCTTATTCATACATATGGAAAATTCTCCTTAGCCACTGCCAAAAGGCTTTCTAAAATGTTTAGTAATACATGGTTGTTTAGAGACATTTTAATTCCAAAATGAATAGTTCTTCCTTGTCCAAAATGTTTACAAGCTTCCCTAAACATAGATCCTTGGTATCCTACTAAAGTCTAAGGTTGAAATTGTAAAGTCTGCTTCAAATGCATTTTTAGCAAAACCAAAATCTTTACGTATTTTTAGAAGAGTGACATGTTAGAAATATGCATGCTTTTATCACTCAAAAACACCATAAGAATATAAAGGACTCCTTTCTCCTGACAATACTCTAGGAATCCTAATCTGTGTATAAGGATGTACGTAAGTACTCTACCGGAGACAGCAATGAATCACCCACCAAGCACTTGGGTTCCATACCTTCTGTTACTTACAGGATTCTGAAAATAGCGTTTAAGGGGTAAAATTTTATGTTCTTCCTAGTAATCAGTGTTGCCACTGATAATAACTTGGAATTATTTTGCTACCATGTCACCAGACAGAGGCATGCCCAAGAAGCCATGCTTAGATATGACAGGTCCACTGTCTTTACAATTGGAAACAAAATATAAAGTAAACTCAGAATGTCTTAAGAGAAATACATGTGGCTCAGTCTGTAGCTGGGACAGGTAACTGGGTATGTTTATCATGGTTTAGACAAAAGAAAATGACTATTTGAGTATTTCTACCAATTCCTATTTTTGTACAGTTATTGAGGGACACTGTGGGGTATAAAAATGGCACAGTATTGCAAAACAAACTGAGATAATTGGACACATGGTCCAATCTTTAAGACACCCCTTCCAATCTTATTCATCTCACATAGCATGCTAGTGATAAACTGTTTCCAGCTTATCTAAATTGAAATGATTTGTCTTGACACCAAATGCAATTTACAGTTGTGATGTTTTTCTGGCATCTCATTTCATTTGGGTTGTCTCACCACTTCTGCTCATTCTTATTTGGAAATCCTTTTTGGGGATTGGTAATAAAAAAATATTAACATGATTTTCCTATTTACTATGAACTTTTTTCTCTTTCATTTCCAATGAAATATAAATTTCAGGAGCAGCAAAAATGTGAGTATTCTCTGTTCATCTCTGAACCTCATGGCCTAATTTTGTCAGGCTTTAAAAAAGCCTAAAATAGATACATAATATAAAATCTCTGGCTGATTCAGAAATCAAGCAAGCACATCTCCAGAACAGACAAACCACATCTATTTGTGAACGAGCCTCCCTGACTAGCTGGGATTTCTGTCTGAGTCTCGCCCCTGGTTAACTATCAACAGAGACTTATTTTGAAGTTCAGTTTTTCTTTCCTCATCTAATGTTCTGTAAGTTTCCTGGTTTTCTTTTAAACTAAAGAAAAATAGCTTGAGAATTCATGTTTATATCAATGTGTTTCTAATTAACCGATTTTAATTTCTCTCTTTTAAAAATATTTCCAACTTAATTATGCCATTTTGATGTCTTATTATTATTTGCCTGCCTACAACATAAATGCAGAAAGAAGAAAGTCATTGATAGCAACAAGCCATGGCCAAGCACTTAGAGTTCATATAACATGCTCCTTTCAGGTTCACAAAATGCAATTTTATCTCAAATACATTTCCCAGCTGAGTTTGAATTTTCAATAATTACAGAAGTGCAGCTGTGTCATTGTCTTATCATCTCCATATGCAATAATTATAACCATATTAGGTAATGAGGCTACGTAGAGTGAAGTGGTAATTAGATCAGCCTCCTGAATCAGGTTGATCTGGCTTAGGATGTCTGCACTTCTATTTGTTCTCTACATGACATTCTGTAAGTCACTGAAATTCTGAGTCTCAGCTCCATCCTCTGTTAAATAGAGAAAATCATAAAATTCTCTATCTGTTAAAGAGCATTTACAGGAACACCAACTCCACATGGACAATATGTGTTATGTAAAAAGAGAAAAGCGTCTTTTGAGTAATGCTTGATTAAACTTAAATTAAAGTTGAATAGGCCTCTTTATTGCAGACCTTCTTGATATGTAAATACATAATTTGAATCTCCAGTGGAGGTATGAATAACATACCATTAGCGAGACTTATTTGGAGACTCATGGAATACATAATCAGAAAAGTTTATTCACTGCCTAATGTTGCTGTGATAATTAAGCATAATAATGTGCATTAAATGTGTAGCTCAGTATTTCTGGCATAATAAGGGCTAACAGTCGCTTACCACTTTCATGTGCCAGGTACTGCCTGTGTCAATGTGTTGAATTATCACAACAATCCTTAGAGATAGCTGTCCCCATTCTCATCTTACAGATGAGAAAACCAAAACCTAGAGATGTTGACCAACTGCCCAGGGTCATATGGCAAGAAAGTGGCAAAGTTGAGACGATTTAACTCCATGGAATCTGTCTGATTAAATTTTGATGGGTGCTGGTTCTGTTCCTCAGCTACCCCTGGGTAAATGTCATACTCTAATACAAGCTATCACCAGTGTGGGCATCAAAGTCAAATTTCTTTTGAAGAGTATTATATTGTTTTATAGCTTATCCAGAAAAGTTGTTAGACAACTTCAGGCTCCAGACACTATTCTAGATAATAGGAATGTGGCAATAAATAAAACAGACCAAAATCCCACCTCTCATGGAACTTACACTCTAGTGTGAGAAAGTCAACAAAAATAAATAATTAAGTAAAACAAATAAAAATCATAGTAACAAGTGCTATGTAGAAAAATGAAGCAGGGAAAAAGAACAGAGAGTGGTTTTTGGCGGAGTGTTGGCGGGGGGTGGTGGTTGATGGTAATAGTTGCAATTCTAAGTAGAGTCATGAAGGGAGGCCCAGCTGAGATGGTATCATTTGAACAGAGACCTAGAAGAAGGGAGGGATGAAGCTGTGACATTGTCTGAGGACAGAGCTCCAGGATAAGGGAACAGTAGCAAGTAGAACAACTCCAAGGTAGGTAGGGGTATGCACAGTGTGTTCAGGGAGCTGCAAGGGTTTCTTCTTACCCTAATTTAATTTCAAGGCTATGTGAAGGTCACGTGGGCGTGCAGACATTATTCAGACTGTTTTGTAGTTGGCCTTTCTATGCTGTTTGAAAATGAAAGAATCATGCAATAGAATTTATGCTTTACCCAGATCAGAAATATTTCTTGGGAATATAAATTTCAAAACTATTGAGAAAAACACATTTTTAAATACAAGACAATCTTGTGTATCTTTTTTAATGTGATTGTATTTGAGGGTTTCTGGTTAGTCAGAGTTATTTCAGAATATGCTAAACTATTTCCAAACTACTAAGCAGGCAGCAAATATAAGGGATTATTTTTATTCCTAAAAAGTACGCTTGAAAAAATTACCTGCAATGTTTCCCTGACTATATATTGTGAGCACATTTTAAAATTTCTAACATTTACTAGAATAAGATGTCTTATTCTTTCATTTAATCTTAAACAAAAATATTTCAATAGTTTGCCTTTAACAAATGCTCTGTTTATCATAGTATAAATTTCCATAGAACCATGACCAAATTAAAGAAAACTAAATACATTCTCTTGCTTACCTTTATAAACCTTTGTTGGGGATATAAATTGGTAAAATCTTTCTATTAAGCAATTTGGCAATATATATCAAGAGTTCTAAAAAGTGTTTATATCTTAGACCTTGTAATATCACTCCTAAGGATTTTGAGAAAATCATAAATAATAAGGAAAGGGATACATAAGTGATATATTTGCAGAATATTTTACATAGAATTATTTATAATAAACACTGTGAACGACCTTGATGTGTCAATTACTGTATGGTATTTCCATGTAAAATGGATCCATTTATAACAATAAACTTTGTATAGAATTTTAATAACATAAAAACTTACTTATGATATAAAAAGTAGAATAAAAACATGATGAAAAATTATGGATAAGTGTGGTCTAGTATAGGTAAAAAGTAACATGCATAGCAAAATTTATCAAAATGTTAGCAGTGACTGAGTATGAGTTTGGGGATTGAATTGTGGTACATTGTTTTGTATCTTTACAGTTCCCTAAAGGTGATGACAATAATACATTCAACAAAGGTACTAATTTTACCCTGTTACTTGGTTTCAGTAATATTTCACAATTGCTGACATAACCATATATTAAAAATTCTTTTCTCTCTGCCTTGTCAACAATGGATGACATTAGCGATGTCTTAGCAAACAAGGAAACTGATAATCAGTTGTCATGATTAAAAAGTTAAAAACCATGACTAGAAAAGAACCTTTGCATTATAACCTAAAGAACTCTTCAAGTACATATTTCGATATCAATATATGCTTAGAAATTGTATTTTGAGTGATTTGTGTCTTAAATAATGCACTAGCTTTCTGACCTCACTTTCCTATCCTTTTCAAAGCTACTGAAGAAGATAAACTTTAAAATGAAACACACATACCTCCCTAATTATATTTGCTGTTACAACATAACTTGAAAGAATTTTGAGAAGATATATTGTAATAGGCCAGCTAGCTTAGTACTTGAATTATAAATATGTAATAAGCAAATATGTCCTGGACCAAATTAAGACATCTCCTTGCATATTTAAAAGAAGACCCCATTTAAGGCCACTGCGTGCTATTATTTCCTCTAGTCTTAGATAGTGTCTGAACTGTAGTATCTTAGGTGTTCACTGTAAATTACTTCTGACTGCTTAGTAAATTGACCTTTGCTTCGCTTCCAATTTACTGTCTAGAATGTTTTTGGGACAGAGTGGCTCCACCAAATGAACAAGGCTGAAATGGCGACACTCTTAGCAACAATTATATTTTGCCAACTTGTCATTTTTGTCATTTTCTGGAGTAATGACAAATGTATGTGTCTCCCCCACCAGAAATAGAAGCTACAATGTGAGTCACCCAGCCAAGACCAAGCAATAGAGAGTAATTTATATGTCTTTAACAGTATTTGCCACATGCCTTCAAAAAAATCTACTATTCAGTTCTTATCTGGCAAACTACAGAAATAGGAGTTTTGTTTCCTGTTATTGCACTGCTCGTGGAGTTGGAGAAATGCTCTTGATTTCCTTTCATAAAGTTTTCTTTCTGAAACAATCAGGATTGTAGTAAACACTGACCCAAAAAAGAGGGTTCATTTCATAAATTTCCAGTAATGCCTGTGCTCTGAGGATTGTTTTTGTTGTAAAAAATGTGAAAGTTTAATAATGGATGTCACAAGAATATTTCATTTGTTTCAATTGCTGATATTTTTGCCAAAGATTTCCCATATCCAGGGGATTGCTGGGCTCTAAGAGAAATCAGTGGGCAATGCCACATTTTCTGACCCCACTCCCTCAAACTTAAACCAATCAGTTTGAAAACGACATAACCAAATTTTATTGCATTATGAAGTAATCCTGAGGTACAGCTTCCTATGATCTAAAATCACTGAAGAATTTTAGGCATTCCCTACTGTGTTTATTCTTGGTGGGGATTATGCCCACCAGATCACTGTATGTTTTCCTTGGAATTCAGTCTAAACTTTCTGTTTTAGTTTCTTAAATCTCCAAAAAAGTTACATCATTCCTATTTCGAGGTTCAGGGCACCTCTTTAGTTTTAGGATTAACTTGCCCTTGGTGTCTCTTCATAGACATGGCAGGGTTCCAAAGTTCTACCAGATTTCAAATCAGTTTACTAGCTGAGAAGGTTGAACCTTCATCGTAATTTAAACTGTCTGACTTGAAGTTTTATTAATTGCACCTGCCTTACTTCCTCTGATAAATGTTGAATTTTTTGCTAGCACCTTGTCAAAATTGGACACTCTTACTTTCAGCTAATTTCAAGTCCTAAGATCCAGGCTTTGCTTTCCTCCATGGTTTTGCCAAAATTTCCTTTTCCTAAATACCTTGCAATTTCATAATATCACCCAAATGTCCTCTCATCCAAACATAACTATATCTTTTCTAATATATTGCTTGATATGTGCTTTAGCTATTTGTCAGCAATGGTGCTCATGTGACAAAAATATATTAACAATAATGGCCATTTTACTGGGAGAAAAAAATTGTACACATCTCTTCTCTCCAAATTTCACATTCCTTCTGCTGTTATCATTCAAATCATCTTATAAGAATTAGCTTGCCCATGCACTGGTCTGACATTCTGAATCCAATCAAATCTGTCTTGGTACTGCTCCATCTGCCCTTGCTCCTTGTTTCCAGGAACTCAGGTCCTGACTTCTCCTCCAGAGACTCAAACCCTTGTCCTGATAATCAGCCTGATAATGATAATCCAGTGTTTCAGAGTTTAGACTTCATGGGGTTTACCTAGAAACTTCCAAGTCCAAGACATCGCCTGGGTTTTTTCCACTATCACACACCCAGATACAAAATCCCCTGATGGCCGGGCTGGGATCCACTCCTTGACACCATTGTCTTTTGCCGAAGTGCTCCACCTGCTGGTCTGGAATCCTCCCCATCACCTGTGGCCACCTCTGCCCACTCTTGATGCAGGCCCATCTAGGCTGTGTTCAGTCTTCAAGTTTTGACCTTTCTCCCTGACTTCTGTCTGAATGCCAGCTGAGTCTGGGTTTGAAAAGTTCTGCCTTGGCTATAGGATTCACTTTCAGAGTGTGGCCTTAGTCAAGTCTTTTTACCTCTTGAGTCTCAGTTTTCCTTCCATGGAAACAGTATATTATGCTAATTGATGAAAGGTTTCTATCGAGGATGATTCTAATGTGTGTAAATTCTATCAGAATTCCCAACCTGGAACCAAGGCCAGGTCTTTACAGATAGAGGAATTATTTATCTTCATGATATGAGGGAATGATAGCCATAAAATTCTCCCACTGATGAGCCGCAGTCCCCAAACTCCTACCAAACCCTTTGGGAGTAACAGTGAGCTTCCCAACACTAATCTTTGGCAAAGGATGCTCTGAGATGAAGTATTAAATGATCTCTGGCTGATTCAGAACATTTCAGTGAGTTTTCCAAAAAGTCGAATTTTTAAAATTTTAGCGATTTTCTTTGAATATTAATCTAAACCCTTCCTAGATTTTTTAGTATTAAAATATCCTTTCTTTTATAAAACTTTGGTGATCTTAAATAGTAGTGTTTTTTTTTCAACGTACCAGAATAAAATGCTTTCAAACCCTAAACCAGTTCTTAATTTTTTTGTTTTGCTTCACCTCATCTCGATTCTCCTCTCCTCTTATCTCCCCGCTCCTTCTTCCTTCTCCTTTCCTCTCCTTTCTCAGTAGTGTTCTCACTCTCATTTTACCAGTCTATGACAATCTCAAAGTCTGGAAGCCACAGTGTTGAGGAATAACTTTTCTTGAAGCATCAATAATATCTTGTCAGGTAACAAATAATACTCATTTAATTTATATTAATCATCATTTTCCCTGAAGAACTTTAGAGTTTAAAGCATAGGGTAGGTCATGAGGAAAAGAATGAGGTGTAGAATGTTCATGTCATTACTTAGGTATGGGACATCGGGGCCAGATGGCTTGGGAAGTATAAGAGCTTTGTTATGCAGTGGATAGAAAGGGAACAAAAACAGAACCATATAAATAAAACATAGAAACCCCAAACCCAAATGTAATTGAGTTCATAAATTTATTCCAGACAGACCAACCATCAAAGTACAATGAAATTACTTAAAATTGAATGTTCTCAAAACTCAGTCCACAGCTTCACTCTCCAATTCACAATATGACTTATGCAAACTATTTCTTCAATCACTGAGAAGCTTATGGTTTTCTTCAATGCCCAATCATGGTCTTTCCACATGTGCAGCAGACATATGTTTTTCTGTTTCTAGTACCTCCTTAAGGAAATGACTCTCCCTCAGTCTTTAATATTATCTTTCAGTCCAAGTGGTTCAGGTGATTTCCAAATTCCCATATTTGTCCAACACCCTACTTTTCTTAGGAAAGAACACTTGACTCAGTTCTGGTCATTTATCTTGCTGGCCACAAAGATTGGTTTATGAATGGTTATTTGACCCAACTCAAGCTAATCAGAGGCTTCCGTTAACCCTTGCCAGAGCTACTGAAAGAAATAGTATTCCTCATCTGAGATCACAAGTTCAAAGATGTTTGTAGGCTCTGTGTTGCTGGGGATCTGTTTGTGAATGCAAGAATAGAACAGAAATGTGTACTGCTGAGGACAGCCTTTAGATCCAGGATCCAATCATATCTAGACTTCCAAGAAGTTCCTTCTCTCCCTTCTTTCTTTTATAAAGTTAGATTGAGTTAGGTTTCTATCCCTGGTTACCAAAAGTCTCAGAGGAGTGTACATTTTTGAGCACATTTTTTCTGAGAGATTTCTTTCCTTAGAAAAGTCTGTCCGAGATCTCTGGAGATCACAAAGAACATTCTCAATTAGCTTGCTTCCATCTGTGTCTCTAGCATGCTTGCTCTCTTAGAGTCCCAGCGAAGGAGAGACTGGGGAGCCTAGTGGAGAAGACAGGTTTCTCTCCAGGGATTCCTTCCATATATCTCCATTAGTACTGGTTCGACCAAGAAGGAAAGTTCTATTAGGCCAGCATTTCAGAGGACCTGTTAGAAAGTTCGCTGTGTGTAAAACTCATGACAAAGACTAGAAAGGGACTTTTTTTTGTTTTTTTTTCTTTTGTTTTCTGGAGTTTTTTATTTTTCACTGTGAACTGACAGTAGAGCTATTCTCTCCCTGCTAAGTGCCAAATCCTCAGTTGGAATACACCCAGCCAGCTTGTTAGAGATTATCCTCAGAAGGCCAAGGAGCCATCATGTGAGAAAAGACCCTGTTCTAATAGAATCGAAAGTTGGAACAGTTTTCTTTTTCCTCACTGACAGTCATCTTTCAGTAAACAAGGAGGATGGCTCCAGATAGCAGATGACTTGGTTGCTTGAGAGTTAGAAAACATATTGCTGCTGCCCGACTGAAACATTCTGGTGAATATTTATTGGCTGTTTCATCTCCAAAAGAATAAGTCTTTAGCACAATAAAATTTATTTTCACACAAGAATTTCTCAAATGCTTTATCTAAGATAAAAATTGAATGAAAAATAATGATTAAAAAAAAAAAAACCCACCCTGGGAAAAGGTGAACCATATGGCTTAGCATATTTTGTTTTGGTGTCAACCTCTAATACAAGGTAATTTTCAATCATTGACAGATGAAATAACTAATTTAGAGAAAGAAAAAAAGTTGTTTACTTGTGGTAGTAATGGAGATAAATTTGTTTACAGAAATGTTTTAGAAAGGATATCAGAGTGCTTTAGCAAAGAGAAAAATTTCACTCAGAGAGGAAAACAACTACAATCTTGAAATCTAAAGCACAAACACAAATGCACACAAACTAAACTTTATAATAAAATGTATAAATATGTCCCCAAAGAGAACTTAGCATTCTACTCACCCATACAAGAAAAATTTTGCTTTTATATGAAATTATTTAGAGATGCTAACAATGTGATGATGAGAAGAGGAAGGAGTTGGAAAGGAAGATAAAAATGAGGAAAAACTTAGAACTCTTAATAGTTTTATTTAACATAGGGAAACATTATTACCTAGAATTTAAAAGCATGAAAGTATAAACCTCAAAATATCATTCTGATCACTCTATTGCTAATAACACCTAAGAAATATTTCCACAATAGTAATAAATTGGAAGTAATAATAATGAATCTGGACCGCTTTGGACCCCAGTATATTTTTTGTTGGATCTACCTTTCAACTCAATTGTATCCTCAGTAAACAGGATCAGTACTGAAATCTAACACCTGGGTCATGAAAATCCAAAATTTCTTATTGAAAATCTCACTTTAGCATATACATAATCTTTGTTTCATAGGCTTCAACTTAACACTATAGGCAATATCTCACAGTTATCTCTTTTACCAATTTTCATTTTTTGAAACCAATTTTCATGAAGCTTGAATACAATGAGCAGATTGCTGTCTGCTGAAATTCCTGAAAAAGAGAGTGATAATGACAGGATTGTATCTTCTCATCATCAAACCACTGACGAGGAAGGGAAAAATAGTAACTCCAGCCATTGTGATTCCCTCATTGGAATTCTTCCTGTGTTGTATTTTTTTAAAATCTGGGAATCAGTAACAATTCCTCTCCCCAACATTCATTCCCTTTAGAACAAAACAAAACCATGCTTCAGGCTAAGACAGCTGAAGAGATGAAAATTAGAGAGTATTATTGAGGACTGATAGAAATATCTCTATTTCTTTAAGCTCTCAGAAGAGAGCTGTAGATATTCGTCTCCTTGCTCATTTTATTATTTCCTTCATAGCCACAGAATTTTCAATGTCTGTATGAGTTCTAAAAATATTTTTCTTTATTATAAATGACATTATGCTTCAAATGTTACTGCCCCCAATGGCCTTGCACATATCAGTATTATGCCTCTAATTGGTTATGAGAACACATCTACTTAAACCAATACCAAGATTGAGAATAGAGAAAAATGAAAGAGTCTGAAAGCATTATGTTTCTCTCACCACTGCTGACAGATTTTTTTTTTTGGTTAGAATGTATATGTAGATGGAGTTGTCTTTAACTTTATTATGTATTTTCATGGTTATGACACTGTGGGTAAGAGAATCTGTTTATGTTGCCTTTATACGAGAAGTGGAAATATTGGACAATAAAATTATTTTGCTCATTTTTACAAAACAAATTTATTATGGCCTGTCCCTCAGTTAAACCTGTTTGCAGCGTCCCCATACTCTTTTCACCTGCATAAAGAAGAGAATCATAGGCTTTTGTTCTGAGAAATGTAGTGAATGTGATGAAGAAGAAAGCTAACATAATTATGCATGGTTATCAAACTTGCCAGAGTAAATTAAACCCTGCAAGTAAATAGAAAATTAACTTAGAACTAACTTAAAAGGATTAGGGTTTTATGACTTCACTGGCCAGCTTGAAGTGTCACCTGAGTGCACAGAGAATGGCTTGCTTTATGGAATATTTTTATAGTTGTGAAAATTGATAATGTATCACTATCAGTTCTAATTTTGTTTCCTAGGACAGGAAACAGAGTACTCAGAAGAGTACTTCTTATTAAATTTTAAAAACAAATAATCACAGCAGTTTCTCAACAGACTTATCATGTTTATTTTACACTACAAGAATGTGAAATAAATGGGCACTATATCGTGGGGGAAAAGACCAGAACAGTTTATTGTGTTTAATAAACTAACTTTGACATCGTTTGCTGAAAAAATGGTTATTGACAGTTATATATCTTCTTATTCATGAGCACAGACCTAAAACTTTATCAGGAGGAAATAAAAATACTCAAAATTGTAAAACAGCTTTTACGCGCTTAGGGCAATCGTTTCAAAGAAAAAGTGCAAATGTTTGAACTTCCCAACTATTTGTTATTGGACAGGGAGAGAAGGGAACACTTCACAGAGGTAAGCTGCCCTGTTGAATATTGAAGGAATTTAAAAGCAAAAATATCAGCATTGACACATATACAGATACAGAATTACAGATTACTTTAGAAAACATTTACTCATTTTTTTTCTTCTTTGTGATTTAAGGAAAAAAATTACTTTGCCAATATTGGCCATGCACATGTGTTAAATTATAAGATGAGAAAACTCTCTTTTCTTTTCAATACCTAAGAATATTTTTCTTAAAATATAACCTAGAATGGTGGTTGCCAGGGGCTGGAGATTGGGGGAAGTAGGGAGGTGTTAGTCATAGGGTACATACAAAGTTTAAGTTATGCAGGATGAATAAGTTATGGATACCTACTCTACAACATGGTGACTATAGTTAATAATACTATACTATGTACTTGAAATTTGCTAAAAGAATAGATTTTAAGTGTTCTTACCACACACACACATACACACTCACATACACAATAATGATATGAGGTGATGGATGTGTTAATTAGCTTAATTGTACATAGTGATCACTTCACAAGGTATGCATACATATAGTAAACATGTTGTACACCTAAAATATGTACAATTTTTGTTTGTCAATTATACTTCAATAAAGCTGGAAAAAATAATAATAAAATTTAATTTACATTTTATGATGAATGAGCCTGAGTAAGTAAGGAGATGTTAAGGGGTAACTTTGAAATAAATTATCACTGAATCTCTAATGTATGGATGACTCACCTGTGATGAAATAATAATAATTACTATTATTAATTATAATTATTATTTTAAGTATATGTTTTGGGGATCTTCCAGAGCTTTCTAACTCTGACAGCACCTGTCAGAGAGGTAAGTGGGAGTATCTTGTCTCTAAGGCATGATGTGTTTCTGTGACTCGTCAAAGGTCACAAAGTCCCTGAGGGAACCTAAAGTGCACCCACAACTTCTCCCCAAAAAGCATGCACTTCAGCTGTGCATATAGACTTAGATACACAAGAGACGCAAGGTCATGAAACTTGAGTAGAGAGAGGAGTCCTACAGATACCAGATCTATTACCCAGAATGTGTGTGTGTTTTTTTTTGTTTTTTTTGCCAAAAATATCAGTTTGTACACTGCTTGTCTGGAAAAAGAGCTGCTGTTTATGAGTGACATATGCCTCAATGACAAACTAGAAAGTAGAATTAGTGATTTAAAAAAAAGAGCTGGAGAACCCACACGGAACTCCCCAATATAAGGAAGAAGCTTCTTGATTTTAGTCCAAATCCATAAAACACACGGTAAGCCTAAATCTGCTTTTATTCCAGTATATCATTATTAAACATTATTAAGTTTGGTGAATTAAATAATTAAGTATAGTCCTAACTGCCGTCCTGGTATACCACCATCCATTGCTTTTAGATCTGAAGTTCTGCATGCCCAGCAAAATTTTCCTGTCAAAGACTGCTGTTATTTAAACCACTAAATGAAGTACTTTCACTAAAATAAATCTGCTCCTTTCTCAGTCTTCCATAAAAATAAAATGACAAAAGTTAGAATAGGAAATAGGTCAAACTTAAGACAAGCTTTAGACTTGAGCTCCTTCCACCTCAGCACAGGAAATAGCTACAAAAAAAAGTTGTGCAGCCTATGTTTACAGCAGGGCAATGACAATAAAAATAACAAAAACAACAGTAAACTGTCATCTGTGTTTATGAGTTTTTGTTGTTTGCCTCATTCATTTGTCACGAAATATACATTTGACCTATTATTGAATTGTACACTTAAAACCTACAAATTTTATTAACCAATGTCATTCACCTCAATCAAATTAATAATAATAAAAAACACCTGTACTAATGTCTTTTATTACTTAGACCATAGAATGAAATTGCCTATTAGTTTTGCAGTGAAATCTCATTTTACAGAGGTGTAAAGTGTTGTTTAGATGTCTGTGTAGCTTTCCTAAGGTCTTAGAACTAAGAAATGACAAAGCTCAGACTTGAAACCCGGTGTTCTATATCTAATTTGGTCTTCTTCCTCTTTCCACTGCATAGACTGCCAGCCAGTGGACATTAACCCTATGAGAAGAAATTTATAACTCTCGTCTGGCTATAAGAGGTTGAGGAGTTATACTCTCAAGTTGATATATTCCTCTTTGAGCATGTATTTATTTGCTTTCTCTTTTCTTTCTTTCTTTCTTTCTTTCTTTCTTTCTTTCTTTCTTTCTTTCTTTCTTTCTTTCTTTCTTTCTTTCTTTCTCTCTCTCTCTCTCTCTCTCTTTCT
>NW_006434369.1:9001916-9018118 GCF_000325575.1 Pteropus alecto
TTCTTTCTTTCTTTCTTTCTTTCTTTCTTTCTTTCTTTCTTTCTTTCTTTCTTTCTTTCTTTCTCTCTCTCTCTCTCTCTCCCTCTTTCTTATTTTACTTTTAAAAATAGCTCTTCACTTGGTTCCCTAATCTGATAGTATGAACTCAAATAATGTACCATGGGTGGTGTGGACCCTCATGAACACAATTTTACTAAAGTTAAGGTGAGACTTGGTACAGAAAAATTGTATTTTGAAGACCATAAAAGGTAAAGCCATAGCTTTTCAGGATGATATTTCATGACAGCACTTACCCACTTCCATGCTCATTAGCATCTTTATCAGTAGATGAGAAGGAAGTCTGGAACTTCAGGCTGTGATTAATTTATGCGTGTGTTATAGGCTCATGTAAGCTTCTGTAACCATTGTAAGTCACAGACAACAGCTAGACACTAGCTGGTTATATTTTTTTTTATCTCTTTCCTTGGAAATTATACTAAATGGCCTTTGAAACAGCTTGTCTTACAGATGATTCCTTTACGTTGCATGTCTACCAGCTTTCAGAGTCACCTTGGTCTCCTTAGTTTACTTTTATTCACGTTGTGTTGTCCTTTTTGATCTTTATGCCATCTTAAGTATTCTTACCATCTTTCTCATCACTACTGTTGTTATAAACAGTTTGCTGCCAACTCTTACTCAGGTGATCAGAATCTCATGTAGCCTGACTTCTTGCTTCTTTAGTTGAAACACATTCTGAAGATATCTGCTAAAATGATTTTTACCAAATGTAATTCACATCTTATTAGATCCCTACCCCAAGGACATGAATGACTATCCATTACCTTTAAGAGTAAAGCCAAGCTCTAGATCATGAGTTGGGTCCTCCTTGTCCTTTTCTTGATACTTATTTCTCTTTCGGATCCCTATGCTTTTTTCCATCAAAACTTTCTTCAACAGCCATATTAATGAAGCTCTAGTCCAAGTGGGTAATAAGGAGCAAGGTGATATTAATTAGAGTTTTTTCTCACTTGCCCTCTCCCCTTTCATCAGTAAAGATGCTAATGAACAGGAGAGCTATCACTTTTCTCCACCTAATGCCATCCTCAATACATCTATGACTTGATCTCTTTCATCATCTTCAGAATTCAAACCTCTCTACCAATTCTTAATTCAATTTGAGTAAAATATTTATCAACTGCCAAAGTTTTGGAGCTCTCTATGGCTTTAATAGAAAATATGTACATCGCACAGCATCATTATCAATTATTTTAGGGGTATTTCTCCCCAAAAGCTAATTTTGTGCATGGTAGAAGTTTAATAACTTTCTGTTGATTTAATTCATAGAAAATTCACAGTACAATAAAATGTAATCATTTGGATAACTATAATAAAGGTCAATCTAGATTAAAACCTTAATGGTAAAATACAGCAAGTCTTTCAAAGACATCTAGAATGGATTACATAGGCCTAATGGCAATGCCAAATGGCCATCACCTTTATTTCTATTTTGATGAAAAGATTAGAATTCATAATTAGACTACTAGTTGAAATGGAGCTGGTATTTTAAAACTCTAGAAACATTCCTTTTGGAGTGTAGTTTATTCCGTTCATTTGCTTCTTAGATGGAGGAAAGGTAATTCTAGTGCAGATGTCAATGAGATGAAATAACCCCAAGTGCAATGGGGTGAAATAGAATTGTGAGGTTTCATTATCTAGGTCAGAGGGATGAAACATTCACTGGCTGCAATGGAATTTATAATATCTCTGATTAATCATAATACTTGGACAAGTTCCTTCTGCCTTCAACAAGTTGTCAAATTACCCTTATGTTTTTAAGGCCATGACTCAGAAAGAATTAACTTATAGCACTACCACCTAAAGGTGTTCTCGCCAGGTGCATACTGTTCCTTTTGTTGTCCTTAAAACACACATTGCAGTTTCTACCTCTTTGGTAGATCATCTCAGGTTCAAGGGTCTCTTCTGGGAGCTTTAGAGTTCCTCACTCTTCTGAATGCTCACTACCTCTCAGTTATATTTCCTTGTATGTACAATCTATCTCTGTACAAATAGTTGGAAGCTCCTTAAAGAGGGAGGACTATTTGCTTTCTTTTCCTAGAATCATTGATGCATTCATTAGAAAAATAGTTTTTCTGTGGGCTAGATTTGTTTATTAAAATGATGGAAAATTCCCTGTGGTTGCCTCAAGGACTTTACAGCCCATTTTAGAAATGAATAAATCTCCTTCTAAGGGAAATTTAACTTTGGGTGGTGAACACACAATGAAATATACATACGATGTATTATTGAATTGTACACTTGAAACCTATAATTTTACATATGATGTATTATTGAATTGTACACTTGAAACCTATAATTTTATTAACCAAGGTCACCCCAATAAATTTAATAAAAAAATAAACCACAAAAAGAGATATCATCGAGGAACACAATCAATAATCAAGGATATAATGAAGAAAATTTTGCTGAAAGACAAACAAACAAAATGACAATCAATTTGAGACTATAAATTAGAAAAGCTTACTATATTTTAGGTAAAATCAGTTAACAACAGACTCACACCTATGTAGAGCCTGAAACGAATGGTGGGTTACATAACTTCACTAATTGTGGTAAACAAAACAAAGCAAAAGAAGAAATGAGTAAATCAAGGTTCAGAAAGATTAAGTTGACTATAACTATGCAAAATTAAATAGTGGAGACTTGAGCATGAAGATATTGCTCTACTTGTGTTTATCAAAACTTTCCACCTTCCTCATGATCCTTATGGCCATTTTGACCATGGAAGTTTGAGTCACCACTTTTCAGTCTCTAAATATCTTTAGTCTTCCATCTCCGTATTAGTTTGCTATCGCTGTTGTAACTAATTATCACAGACAGAGTGGCTTAAACAACAGAAATCTATTTTCTCAGTTATGAAGGTTAGAAATCTGAGATCAAAGTTCTGGCATAGTTGGTTTCTATTGAAGCCTCTTTCCTTGACTCGTAGATAGCTTCCTTCTCTTTGTGCTTTCAACATCTTCCCTTTTTATGTATCTGTGTCAGAATTTCCTCTTTTTATAAGAACAACAGTCATATTGGATTAGGGCCCACTCTAATGACCTCATTTTAATTTAATTACTCCTGTAAAAACCCTGTCTCCAAATACAGTCATATTCTGAGACCCTTGGTGTTAGGACTCCAACATGAATGTTGAGGACCAGGAGAGACAATTCAGCCCATAGCAATCTCCTTTAAAATGTTTTCCTTTTATTTGTTTTGTGGGGGAGGCTTTCTGGAACTATTAAAATAAATCTAAACTACACACATTGTGCCCCCTTCTTCCAAGTCAGTTTGATATCAAGAGCTACCTTTTCCCAACAAAATTATTATTCTTAAGAAGAAAATATGTCTTTAACATTCTAATAGAAATAGCAGTGCTGTTATAGCTTTGAAAAGTTTCCTAATATTTTTAATATCTGCTGCGGCTCTATCCACCTGCTTATTTGTATAGTCCCTGATGCTTAGGAGCTGTGACATTACAATTTTCAACACTGAGTCCATTCCAAATAAGACCAAGTTACATTTGGTTTCTCTTCATAGCTAAGGGTTTGGTGGAGCATCAGGCAATTGTCATGACATGTCAAAAATATCTGTTAGATAACTCAGTCTACACTCAATTAGGCAGTGAAATAGAACTTGAGTCATTATGTGGAATTAAAAATAAAACACACCCCAGAGAGAGCTCTTCCTCCTCAAGAGCTTTCTAACCAAATGACAGTACAAATAGGTTTTACCCAAAGGTGATGGTGGGTAAAATCTATGGATCAAGGTATGGTTGGAATGCCAGGACTCTGAGTTTTAAATATCAGGCTGGAGCGCAGTTGAATATGATTTTATTTTTCATTCCATATAATCTCAAAGGATATTATGTGACTCGGTACATTTTACTTTCTATTTGAATTAGCTAATTTAGCTTAGGGCATATATATTTGTCTTGCTCTATTTAGAAGGCCACCATGACAGTTAACACCATAAAGAAAGAAAGAGTCAGGCATACACTGACCAAAACTACGGCAGACTGTCTAAAAGAGGGAGGAAATCAATGTTGCCAAAACAGGGGCACAACAGATTCCCATGGGTACTGGCTCAGGCTCAGGATTATTCTTTAGTTACCTTTCACTTAATTTTCAACATAATTATTAGATTTGTGGTAAAATTAGAAGAAAAAGATGAGGATGTGAGTATCGTGTATTCATTTAATATAGCCATTCATCCAACAAAAGATTACTGAATGCTTACCATGTGCCTGACACTGTACTCAGAGAATTCATGTTGATGTAAATATTTGTCTTTGCTAAGATCTAGACTACTCTGATCAGAAAAAAATAAAGAAAAAAATGTTATTTGTGATATAATAATAGTAAACACTTACAAAGTGCTTCCTATGTGCCAGGTGCTGTTCTAAAGATATCATACATATTAACTCACATAGTCCTCATAACAATTTTCTGAAGTAAATCTATTATTATCTCCATGTCATCGTTGAAAGAGCTGAGGCATAAGCAGGTAAAGGAAATGACCCATGGTCACACTGCTAATAAGTGGTGAAACGAACATCTTGACCTGGACAGTTTGGTTCTGGAATTAATACTTTTATTGTTTATGGGAGCAGGGCGGGGAGGAGAAAGCCCAATTACTTTGATGTCAGAATATAATTTTATTTGTTTATTCGTTATTTATTTTTTGTCTCCAGGTTATAGGAAAATTGTAAAGGAACTTTCTAACGCATTCAAGTTATACTGTGTAAGACTATTTACACAAGTCAATATTAACATCATTGTGGATTACAAAGACATATTGTCTAAGCATCTAAAAGTGCCAGAAGTCAAAGGGATGCATGTTTATCTTAATAAGTGAATGAAAGAGATTAAATTTACTTTACTTTCAACAAGCTAGTCTTTAAAGTTATATCAAGTACTGGAGGGTGGAAACATAACCCCCCGAAGCTTTAAATACCTGAATAAATTTTGTGTATTTGGGGTTTATAGAATTATTATCTTTCCTGGCTTGAGATGAGGAAAGTGTTATGAGTAATAAAACTTAAACAGAAAATAACTTGTATTTCAGCAATCAAGTATTTTTAGCAGGGGAAAAAAAGAAAAACTCCACTAATCAGCTAGTATTTATCTATCACTAGAAAGATCTGAACTGGACCAATTTCTTTTCTTTGCATCTTGCATTCTTCAGGTATCATTTGCCATCATGTAGACTTTAGACTACCTCCCACCATCCAGCTGTGTTCCCAAGTTGCCCAATGCCCAGATCAAGATCTTCCTCCCTATTTATACTGGTATCTCTCTATTCAAATCAATACTTAAAAAAAGTAAAGATTTATCGATTTCTCTTCTAATTTTTCTTATAATTGAGTGTATTTTATGAAAGTTTTTTCCAATTTATTTTCCACTTGATTGTTAACTTTATTAAAAACATCAATTTGAATTGAAAATTGTCACTTTAGAAAAGAGTGACTTTTCATATTATTATCACCATTATATGTTTATATCTATAAAAATATTAACTGGGAAGTGAATCTAACTAACATCATATAAATTAAGATTATATATTTTAAAGCAAAATTCATATTATAATGTTACTTTGAGGAGCTTATAACATTTAATTTATATAATTTGACATGACCTGAATATTCACTTTTAAAAAATATGTGTGTGGTTGGAAGACAATTCTCAATGGATAGCTCATGTTCTACTCACTTGTGAGCAGAGGTACTGATTGCCTTTGATCTGGACTATGTTTTCAAAGATGTTTGTGTAGTGAATGTTTTGAAGATAGAGGGTTTCTTTCTGGAGCAAAGGACAGGTATGCTTACTATAAAAGATTCTAGTTCCCTAAGCTCAAGGTTCCTATCTTGTAACGCAACCCACTGTGTGTGCTGATGTCACCTGGCTCTTTTTGGGTTGCATTGTGTAACTGAGGCTGTGGAATGGCACTAGAGAATGCTGATAGTTAGCTTATTGTTATTGCTCTGAGTCACAAACTTCTTTGTCTCTGACGTAAGAGTCTCAGGTCTTCTGCTAGCATCTATAAAACAATGGCAGGCTAACTTGTTAGCGTTTAAGTAAGGTAAAACCTTAGGTCTTTCAAAGTATTTGAAATATGGAATATTTAAAATAATTTAATGTTGAATGGATACTCTTAATAACAAAACAAATATTTCTTCTGTGATCTTATCTATAAATAAGACATTATTTTATTTCAAATCATATTCAGAGAAGAATGAACACACCAATTTACTAATTGACTTTTCATCCCAAAAACTCAGTAAAAAATATTCCTAAAACAAGTTATTTCAGGAGGTAATAAAGGAAAGCAGAGAATGATTTAACCTATAAAAGTTCTTTCTGGCATGTTGGCTTTAATAATCCTATGATAAATTTTCCAAAAGCAAGTAACATGCCAGAAAAAGACAATTCCAGGCATTTTCAAGCTTGTGGAAGCCACAACAAATAGGAAAGGACTAGTTGCAGATCTTTTTTCAGGTTTCTGATCATTGTATTAACATAAGTAGAATTTAGATGAGCTGTCAAATAATAAAAGAAAAAAGTTAAGATTGCAGGACTTACTTAAAGAGGTAAAATCTTCATTTAATGATCTTTTGATTAGAAGAAGCATGCTCATATGCAGGTGTTAATAATTAAGAGTAGCACGTATTAACCAAGTCTCCACTTTGTTACTTATCTTGCTCACGCAGCAATCAACCTTTGCCTTATTGAGACAGCAAGAGAGAGAAGTGATAATAAGCAGAAAGTGTGGGGTCACTTGAAGAGAATTCCCTTTCAAGTAAAGGTAGCATATCATGTGAGAAAAATATTCCACTTGACTAATGTTACCTAACCTCTATTAGAATATTTATCCCATTTTCTATTAGTCTCATAACCCTCTGGTGTCATTTTAGTAACTAAATCTAACAAGAGTAAAGAGATGAGGAATGGAAAATGATATTCATATCATTTACCTCACTTTTTTCAGGACTGAGCTGGGCTTCAAGCCTCTCCTCTTTCTCCACTCAGCCTGCTCCTTCTCTGATTAGCTGTGTCCTGGAAAACTGCATCACTGACATTCTTTTCACAAGTACTAAGGAGACTCCAAATATCAGCTCAGGAAAATAATCTTCTACATATGGGTGCAAATAAGGTAATACTGAGTAATAGGTGAAATTTACTGACTCACTGCACCTACTTGCACAATGAGGACCTCACTCCTCTACCTTAAATCTTTCTCAGTGATTTCTGGGATTCCCTTGGTGGTTCTCACATGTGCTCACCAAGAGTCCTCTTTTCTTTGTCTACACTGGCCCATATGATGTCTTCTGTTGCATGTGCCGTTAGCACCCGAATCCACTGCCAGAGAATAAATCCTGAGTATCCTCCAGCTACAGGCTTGTGGGCACCCAAACTGTGCTATTGTGTCCCACTCACACAGAGGGACAATGTTCCTTTCCTCATTCTACTCTTGTCTCCGTTATGTGCACTCCTTTGTCATCGAGGCCTCAAATCAGCTCTGCAAGTGCTTTTGTATCTCAAAATCCCCACTTCAGCTTCCCCTTTGAGAAAGCTCTCATCTAGTCCACGGGCCGGTCTAGGAGAGAGGCAAATGCTCTCAATGTCCAGCATTTCCCCACCTCTAACTCAACGCCTTTTTGTGTCAACCTCTTTCTCAAAGGCCCTTGCCTTCCATGGAAATGAGTAAGCAAATAGGCCTTGAGGCTACTTCTTCACCACTAGTTCATCATCGTAATGTTAATGATTCAAATATAGCCTCCCTGTAACCTGAGACAATATTTTGTAATTAATTTATGTCTTTCACAGCAACCACCACAGCGCTGAAAATAACAAACAACATGAGACCTTATAAATGCCTGTTGACTGATTATCTCTACTAATAAAGACATCTTCTGCTATGAACAATCAAGAATTGAAGGTAGAAGTAAGACCTAAATTATAAAAACTGGAGTGCCCATTGTGATCACTGATTGAACAAAAACTTCTTTAGGTCATTTTACTGTTTGTGGAGAACAAAATGGACTTGCATTAATGAATATGACAGAGAATTTCTTCATTAGTTAAATAATAACTATGCTGCTGGCTGGTTTATAAAATCTTAACAAGAACTTGTCCCCAAATCCAACTCATCTGAGTCATCTGTGGTTATACCAGGCAAGGCATCCTGATTTTGAGACGCTTGTCTCTTCATGTATGGGCAAGAAATTGCTGGTTGTCTTATCTTCATCCAAAGATGCATTTCAATTGGGTACTCAGTAATAAACATGAGCCAAAGGGGGAATTCTGACAGTGGTATTTCTGCTTCAGCTATTTAAGGACTTCTGGGAGCAGCTAGTAGTCCTTGAGTCAGTAGGTTGCCAAGGCAACAGCAAAATGCTCTTTCTGGCAAGTCAGCTTTGCTTCAGGTCTAAGAGAGGTTATGAAAGAGTTGCAGCTTAGAGAATGAAGTCATTCCTCCTCTTGCTGCTTTTTGTAATGTTAAAGCTTTTCTAGTCATGCAAGGAGATACATATCTGAGGAAGACAGTAGAGGAGTTCTACTCTGAATCATTTGCAAATAGGAGAAATGGATAAAGGATATATTAATAAGATTACATAGACTTGGAAAAAGTTAGGACAAAGACAAAGCAAAATGCTCTCTTTATGCTGAGCCTTCGGGAACCTGTGTCCATGAATTCATAGGAGTGAGAAGAGTTTATTTGACAGATATCTGGTCATACAGTTCATATAGTTTAGGAGCTTACTACAGTTCTCTTAAGTAAATGCAATAGAGTAAAGAGAAGAACATTAGGATAAAGTGTAAAGACATCTCTTGAGTCTCCATCTAATTATGTAAACAGAAAGCTAAGTAAATCTAATTTTCCCAATAGTCATGCAGAGAATGTCATAAAATGATTTCAAAAGATAGTGCAACTTGTAGTTTTCAAACATTTTATTTTGTTTTTTAGTGTATAGAAAGATAAATGATATCTACGAATCATTTCTAAAAAAGTTTTTTTAGAACCATGTTACTTAAGATCGCTGAATATTAAGTTACAAACTTTTCTGTCATGTGGCATTTAACGAACCAGGGCCAGTGTTTTATAGCTAAGGTATTAACTAAACATGCATGTTACCTAGCCACTTTAACAGACAACAAACAGACTCAGAGATGATACTCAGTCATTGAAGGGACATTACCTCTCCTTTTGCTTTTCTCCTTCGTGGACCCAAGCTGACCATTTGGTTCTCAGCAGTCCCCTTCCTCAGAGGGCAGGCACACAAGCAAGTCTGCATAGACAATATGAGGAGTAGGTGGCACTTTTTCTAGCTGGGGCATTTGAAATCTTCCTCTGAAGAAGGTTTTGGCGGCTCCTCCCGTTGCATTTCTTCCGTCAGTTCTATTCTCTGGTTTGATAATCTTCCCCATCTCCTGAGCCATTTGAAACAAACAATATAACTTACAATGTTCAATAATTTGTCCATTCAACAGTAATTTATGGAACATATACTGTGTGCCAGACACTATTACCAACCCTGGAGATGCACTCATGAACAACACGGCTAAAAAGCCCTGACCCCATGTAGTTTTTTTGAAGTGAGGCAGGGTGTGGGGAGACAGATAATAAGTTAATACATACAATATATTGAGATGGTAAGTGTTGTGGACAAAAATAAACAAAGAGGAGAGAGAGTGCTGGGGTAGGTCCAATTTTAAATCTGGTGCTCAGAGAAAGCCTCCGTGAGTAGGTATAAGCTGAGTGAAGACTTTACAGAAGTGAGAGAGCAAACCATGTGTGAATCTGGGAAAACATCTATGGAGAGAGAAGAGAAAGAGTAAAGGTGTGAGGCAAGAGTGAGCCTAGCCATTTCAGAGCCAGCCAGAAAGCTAGTGTGGTGGGAATGGGATGAGCTAAGGGGATAAAATGAGGTTAGAGAGTGATGAGGATGGGGAGAAGTAGGGAAAAGACTCCGCAGGGGCTAGGGCCATTAGATCTTCCTAAGGCCTATGCATTTCACTACAGGTCAGAAGTGAGCACTAGTTATACTGTTAGTGGCTCTAATTATGTCCTAGGGACTGTGCTCCACACTTGTCCTGCATTTCCCACAATGGCTCTGGCTGTTAGATATTATTACCCCTATTTCACAGATGAGCAAACTAATGTCCAGAAGGAGAAAGGAATTTGCCCAGGATTGCACAGTTATTAAGTAGCTGAGAGCAGGAAATAAGCCTACCTAGTTTTCAAATATACATACACACTTTGCCCTATGCAATCCATTTTGCTAAGGTTCACAATTTAGTGGAGGAAAGAAAAAATTGGGGGGTAAATATTGGGATAGTTAATTTGCTTTTATAAAAACATCATTCAAGATCTTAACTCATACAAGGTTTAGAATAAATTCCAGATGTATTAAAAAATTAAATATAAGTTAAGTCTTAGAAGACTAGGAGTACATAAGAATGTATGTTTAGCAAATTGCAAGGCAGAAAAAAATGCACTAAGATTAGATATGATAGAAAAAATTAGAAAGAAAAAGTATGACTATATAAAAATTTTAAACCTTGTACAAAAATTGAGGGGTATTTTAAATTTAGCTATTCAATAAAATAGGGTCAATTTTTTTTATTTTATAAAAGCTCATATAAACTATATGAGAAATAGCAATGAAAATTCGATGAAAAATGCAAGGGATTTAAACAAAATTTTAAAAGGTAGAACTATAGTTTACAAACATGGAAAACTTTAATTTCACTAATAATCAAATAAAATAATTAAAATATTTTTCATCTATAAAATTAGCAGTCTTTTCTGTTAATACTGGTAAATGCTAGCAAGAATGCATAGAAGAAAAAACTTCTACTGTTGCTGTTACTTATGTAGCTTATTAATGTGTATGTTCCAGCTATAATTTCTCCTTGGCAAAGATTTTTGCTTTTGCATCAAATGGAATTCAAAATGACTTTTTTAGTACACAAGAATTTTGGCTGTGGCAAAATCAGCACAATGTAGTAAGCACACCTGGATCTCCTGGTAAGCCATTTGCCGATAGGTACTCTTGAATATGCTCATTTATTCTTCACAATGTGTACAGGAATGTACACATTGACAAGAGCCTGAAGATAATGCATTATTAGAGATAACAGGAAAAGAAAATCTTTGCAATCCCTATAGTGGCCAGAGCTGACCATTCTGTGTTTCTGAAGATTACTATTTCATATGTCAGTTGGTGACTAAAGAAGGAACGTCTTTTAGATTGTTGCTGATGGTGAGGACTTTCTACACATCTGGATCTCAAACAACTGAATGTCTGTAAAAGCTCTGTTACTAGTGCCAAGGGCATTTACATGTGCACATGTATGACTTTTCCACTTACTCAGCCTCATCCTAGTCTGGAGAAAGGTGCCCATGTAGTCACATGGCATGTTCCAGTCAAGAGGTGTCCTGACTAAATTCCCATAGGAAATACGATTTGACTTCTTCTTACACAATCTACCATGTCTCCAATTTGCACGTAAGAACTTTTTAATAGTAGTTTTGAAACATCATTTGAAATATCTATATTATTCTGATAAAAATTGTTTAGGTTTTGCTTGATACCATTTAGTACCAAGAAAGTTGACTTTGGCGAACTTTTCGAGTTGGGATTTGGATTTTTGAGGAAGTGATATATCCTAGAAACTTCTACAATTATCCATTTAACCTTCATAATAAATAAGAGAGATCCATTTATTTTACCTAAGAAGATTTGACAGTACCTTATGAAATACACACTTAGCATGTGGAGAATAATTTGCTTATTAGGGCCTACATAATTAAAATTGTCATCATACAGATGGCATTTAAATCCATGACTTTCAATAAGATCACCACAAGATTGAGTAGGTAGAGGGAAAAAATGATGACTGAAGCCCTGGACCCTCCAATGTCCAGTGTCTGGGGAGAACAGGAGGGACCAGCAAAAGTAATATAAAACGAGTGACCAGTTGGGTAGGAGAAAAATCGAGAGGGTGAAGTGTCTTATAAACTAAGTTAAAAAATTAATCAAGAAGAAGAGAGAGGCAGAATGTGTCATGGATAGATCAAGTAAAATGATGATGGAGAAGTGACCATTAGATTTAGCAACTGGAGGACAGAGTGCAGTTTTCAGTGATGTGCTGGAGTGAAAGTCTTTCTTAGTTTAAGAAAACTAAGAGGAGTGAAATTGGAGGCAGTGAGAACAGACAACATTCTTAAGGAGTTTTCCTGCTAAGAGGAAGAAAGAAATAGCTTAGTAGCTATGGGGAAATGGGACCAAGGAAAAGTTTCTAAATTATGTTTTGTTTGGTTTTGTTTTTATGACAAAGATTCAGGAGAAAATGAAAAATAGTTTCTGTTCAGGCAGAGGGCTGGTGTAGACATAATTTCGAGGTAGCTGCAGTTTATGTTTGGTACTCTACAACTTTCTTTTTCCCTTCGTCACAGCAACCCAGAAAGGTTAAAATTGTTACTTCTGCAGATGATGACAATATAATATGAAAAGAAGTTACATAGCTTGCCTAGGGCACACACTATCCTATGCCCACAGGCAATGCCTTCAATGTCCTCCCCCAAATGTACTTACAGTCTTCCAAGCTCTATCATTTCTACAGGTCATTTTGATCTGTTGCTCTTACTTCTTGCTCTCTCTTTCCATCTGCCATCAAACTTTTATGGCCAATTATCACTGAATTTTTGGCCAGATAAAAGATTTCTGTAAAAGGTGTGATTGTGTCGCTCCTTGAGGAGAATTTGTATTTTGAGCAGTTATTCTTAGAGAGAAAACAAAAGGCTGCTTCAAGAGCCCTGGGTTTGAGAGCTAAGTGTACCATTTCTAGCTGTGGGCTTAAGGTAAGTAATTTAACTGCTTCAAACCATACATATTCCAACTATAAGTCAGAAGGAAGAATCTACCTTGTAGTTTCCTTAAAGTTAGAGATAGAGCATAAAAAAGTACCATTGTGGATGTTCCACAAATTCCTGATGTTTGCCTTATCAATAAAAGTTATTAAACCAAAAGACTATCCCTTACAGTAAAGTGGGACAATATCATGACATGCACGTGAGAAAGATTCTAGAAAATGTCCCAGTTTCTTCAAATTCTGTCACACGGTGGGTATGTTGAAAATCATCTGAGATCTAGATTCCAATTGCCCTAATTTTCAAGTGTAAGACTATGGATGACGCACCTTCTTTGAGACAGTTTCCTCACCGACAATGATAAAAACCAATATTACATAAGTGCTTTATGAACTATCAAATGGAGTGAAGACAATGAGTGGAAGAAGATTATGATAGGCTTATTCAAAATTAACATATGGCTTCCGAGATTACCTCTATCCTTCTAGATTTCCCAAGCATCTAGCAATTGCCTTTGTGCAAAGTGGATTTTGTAGATAGGAGATAGAATTAGCTTAGAAATGTCTTCTAAATGAGCCCATCTGGTTATTCAGGGAAGGCTCTATGTATTTTAGATCCCTGCCCAAATGCAATGTTCCTTTTCATTTTTTTTTGTTGACTGTGTATAACATTTTTAAATAAAGAGAATACTATACATATTTCAAATTCATATACTCTCACTGTTTTAGATAAGACATTTGATTAATGTTTTGTAGTATTTCTTATGGTATATAAGCAATTAGACTTACTCTTATCTTTTGAGCTTCCATGACAAACACTAGGTAGTTAAAACTTAGCACTTTTTTAATCAGAACTTTTACTGCCAACATTTAATACCAACCCATTTCTGTTAACAGATATTTCTGCATCCATAGAGCTCAAAGCCAGTTCAACTGTCATGGACAATACAAAAGCAAACCCTATATCTTTTCCACTAAGTTGAATTTTATATTTCAAATCACCTTTATTTCACTATAGTCTGAGATATTTGACCTACTCTGGGTTAAATTACTAACGAAAAATACTCCTTTAAAAAGCAGGACTTGAGTTTTCATTTCTTAGCACACCATATGCATAGCATAAGCCTAAGGGGATCATGGAGAATTGGGAAGTTAAGTCAAGTGGAAAAAGAATTTGAAGATGGAAGAGATAAACTGAGTGAAAAAGTTCCATGAAGAACTTGGCATATCTTGTCGAGTAAAACAGACATAGTAAATTCCTGAGGGTTATTTACTTCTTAGTAAGAAACAGCCAAATTTTTTACTCCCTTTATCAACATAAATTTTCAAAAAATTATAATGTGCTTTTTTCCATGCTTTTATTGTGTAGTTATATATTTGTGAAATCCTTGGCTCTCATTCAAGAGAATAAAACTGCCAATTTCTAAAAGGTACCCTAAAATACCACAAGTTTGAAGATGTTTCTTGTAGTGTTGCATATAATAGTAAAACAACCTAACAGAAAATAATTCTATACACAAAGGTATTTTGGTAAGGCAGACTGTTGCCTAGTAATTTAAAATTATGTTTACAAAGAGCCAGTGATTACACCAGAAAATACTCAGATTAAATAAAAATAGGTGGATATGAAATTATTAACATAAAATTATCTGAATTTTTATGGAGATGTATACATATACAGCTGTATATATATACACATATTTTTTGTATACATGTACATGTATAGTAGGAATACACATATAAAAAAGTTTGGAGAGAAATTAACATAAATAACATTATAGTTTGTTTTTGCTGGGTAACTGTATTAGAAAGACCTGTGTTCATCTACATGCATTTTTAGGTGGTTAAGTCTATTACAAAGGTTATAAATGTATTATTTCAATTCATTTATGTATGTGTGTGCATTATAGCACAGTTTTATTGTGGAAAAGATTTAAAGTGACTAGTTTTAAGTCACTAGAACAATCTAAATTGAGCACCAAAAAAACTAAAATGTTTCACAAATAAAAGAAAAAAAAATGTTTCTCAGGCTTTTAATGGCTGCCATCTAAATATCCTCTCCCAAAACACACCCACACGCACACATGTGCGCACACACACACTTGCTCGCATGCACACACACACACACTCCCAACATTCATAACATACACAATTACATGTGCTCTCAAGGCACTAGCAATCCTGTGCACTAAAACCAGCCCAGTGCCTGTTTTTGTTTTGTTTTGTTTTGTTTTGTTTTGTTTTATTGAGGCCTCATGAGCTAAGAAGAGATTTTACACTTTTAAAGCATTGTTGAGGGTGGGGAGGAGAAAGAGTGGAGCAATGAAGTACATGCAACAGGGATAGTATATGGCCCTCAAAGTCTAAAATATTCACTATATGCAATCTTTTACGGAAAATGTTTGCCAGCTCCTGCCCTATTTTCCAGCATACTTCTGGAATCTCTGTTGCAAATCCTGGAAAAGGCCTTTTCCCTGGGCTTGGCCAAAAGAAAGGAAGTCATTGAGACATGGAGAGTTCATACTAAAATTTACATACTAAAACAATATAAGTTAAAATATGAATTATAGAAATGTTTTAAATGTTTTTATTATTTTTGCATTCATAAATTAATGTAGACAAATTTAACAAAATATTTCCACACAGTTTTGTTCATGACTAAAGAAAATAACATCTGGTTAGTAGGATTCTATGCTTTCAAACAATAGCTATGTCTTTAAAAGTTCTTCCCTTAAGTAGATTCACTATTTCTTTAAACGTATTTAGAAAACCTCAAATTCATAGAGTGCAAAGTGAAACTGTGGCCTAAATTTTCTTAATTACCAAATAAATGGAGTTCAACACAAAGACCTGCACAGACTATGTCACACAAAGAAACAGACGAGATAATCACAGAAATGACCGGGAAGAAAGAAAGTGCACATGTGGCACAAAGTGCCAGGGGTGACACTTTGAATTACAAAATTGTGCTATATATCAAAATAGAGTTAATAGCAAGACAAACAAGTAGACATCATTCCTTTCAGCATGAGCAACATTTGGCTCCAAGCTAGAGGCAGAAAAACATGCATGCAGAGAGAGATTATCTCTAATTTATTAAGACGACTAAGATGTATTCATTGACTCCTACATTGAAATGAAAGGAGAAAAATATTTTATGTCCAAATAACTAAATGTCCTTAATCCTCACCTTGCAAAACAATCACCTCACCAGAACTGCCACACAGACAGATAAGGCCTTAGAGTTCCCTACTGAAAGAAAATTTCCCCAACCAACTGCTGAGGGGG
>NW_006434369.1:9018130-9024204 GCF_000325575.1 Pteropus alecto
GAACCCACTAAACACTCACAGAAAATATTGAACTTAAAGGAGAACAAAGACTAATTTATTAATCAAATGTAAAGGTATCCTGAAATATGTCAACATGATCGAGCAACAGAACTGTGAAAAGCAAAATCAAACACTGGGACACACACATGCAACTGATGATCCTGGTAGGATTTTCCCACAGAACACTTGAGGCTGGGTCTATAATACACCACAATTCATTACTTTGGGTTTTGACCTGCATTGTTGTTTAATGTCTGAGTGTATGACTGAAATGGCAAGTCAACTGAAGATTAATCATTCATCTAGCCAGTCATTCCTTGGAAATACATTTATTTATTTATTCACTTTATATTTTTGACAGATATAATTGTATATATTTAAAGTGTACAACATGATGATTTGATATACATATACTTTGTAGAAAGATTACCAAGATCAAGATAATTAACACATCCACACCTCACAGAGTTAACTGTCGTGTGTGTGTGTGTGTATGTGTGTGCAGTGAAAATACTGAAGATCTAATCTCAGCAACTTTCAAGTATACAATACCATATTATTACCTATAGTCATCATGCCATAAATTAAATCTTCATAACTTATTGTTCTTGTAATTGAAAGTTTGTGTAGTTTGACCTGCATCACTCCATTTCCTCCTCCCCTCACCCCCTAGCCTCTGGCATCCTGGCAACCACCATTCTATTTTCTGTTTCTGTCAATTTCTTTTTTTTTTAAGATTCCACATGTAAGTGATACCATACATTATTTGTTCTCTGTATGGCTTATTTCACTTAGCATAATGCCCTCCAGATTCATTCATGTTGAAAATGGCAGGATTACCTTCTTTTTTATAGCTGAGAAATATTCCTCTGTGTGTGTGTGTGTGAGATAGTCTTTTTCCATTCATCAGTTAATGGACACTTAGATTATTTCCTAATGTAAGCTGTACCAATTTACATTCCCACCAACAATGTATAAGAATTTCCTTTTCTCTACATCCTCACCAACATTTATCTCTTGACTTTTTGATAATAGCCATCCTAACAGATGTGAGATGACATCTCATTGTGGTTTTGATTTGCATTTCTCTGATTACTGATGTTGAGCATCTTTTCGTATACCTATTGGCAATTCGTCTGTCTGTGAAAATTTATTATGGGTCTATTATGTTCTAGGCACTATGCTAAGTGCTGGAACCACAGAGATCACTAAGAACAGCAACTTCTAAGGAGCTCACAGTATAATTTGGAGACAATTGTATATACAAACAGTTATAATCTTATATTAAAGTATTGCAAATGTACAAAGTGCTACATGGTGTGAAATAAGAGAAACAGAACCACTTGTTGTGAGTGAGAATCTAAGGGAAATCACCAGAGAGTACCTCAATAAGTTCTTCAGGTAAACAAGTGTGGAGTGAAATAGCATAGGAAGAGAAAAGAGCAGGTACTTCCAGAGTAAATAGTTGGGAATAACATATATCTTAGAAAGACTTGAAATAAATCTGTCTATGCAGCAAATTTTGGGACAGCATGACATGGCAGTATTTAAAGCTCAAAGCTCAATTTTCAATAAAGAAATTGGCTGAATTCAAAATGATTATTTCCAGAATAATCCTAATATTTCACTGTTGCAGTTGCATTGGTATACGTGTGAATGAGAGTTCTGATGTTCAGTCTTTACGGTAGTATATACTGTATGTGTGCTATTGTATGTGTTCACAAGCATGTATATGTCTAAAAGTAAAGATCACATCTTGTTTTAGGATCTGGAACAATTTCTTCCCATCATAATGGCTTTCCAAATTAGATTGAATTAAAACGTATCAAAATAAAGATCTATGCAAAAGTGTTGGCCACATAGTAGGCAAGAAAGAGCTAATGCTTTCTGCTCTAGACTCAGCTGGCAAACTGCATTCCACAAAAGAGGGTATATATCTTGCATTGGAGGAGTGTTTGAAACTGGGAGCAGAAAAGACTATGGAGTGAGAATCTTTGCTTCACTGGAGAACAAGTCTCCACCCTGACCACCAAGAAGCTATTCATTTCTGCTCGAAACCACAGGACAACACAAACAGTCCTTCTAGCCTGCTGAGAGCAGTCAATGGAACCACAAAGACCACAGAGATCTGAGAGTTATGTGGCCAACAGGGTCCTGAAGCCAGGCTGCTCAGTATGGACTCTGGCCAATCAGGCTACAGAGACAAGGTCTGCTCAGTGGGACTGGGGGCCAGAAAAAAACCTAAAAGCAATCAAGATGGACCCAAAGAGAATTAGGAATGTGATGAGTGAAGTCATCGGCCTGTGGCCCAGGGTGGAATTTCTCAGAGGCTGTAAGGTTAGGGACCTTCCCTTACAGTGCCAAAAAGCAAGTGCAGAGAGGATTGCTGTGCAAGGCAGAATCGAGACTGACACAGAAGAACATAGAACTCACAAAATGAACCTCTCAATCCAGGCAACAGCATAGCACTTCTCATGAGGAGGAGAGCCTATGGTTACACTGAAAACATCACGTTCCAGCCAATTCAAAAGGTACAAGGAGTTTTGATATCAAAATAGTAAGAATTAGAGAAGTACTGAAGAAGGTTGAAAGGCAAAGTCAAGGCTCTGTCATTAAATAAGCAGGGCAGAGACTTGATATCTCAGTTCTTGGGCTAGAATGACCCCATTCTTTAGTGAGTAGAGAATGAGTGAGAAGGGAGGAGGAAAGAGAAGGAGAGAGAGTGGTAGGGGAAAACATAAGGGTAAAAGTCCCAAGTATTTAGTTGGCACTATATACAAAAATAAATAAGTATAATCCTGCATTATAAAAAAAAAAAATACCTGAACTGAGATCCCCATGTGCAATTAGGCGGTCAGGGTATTGATGCCCACTGGGAGGCTGCCATAGAAATGGCACCTGGCTGGCAAATGATGAGACAAATGGATCCTGAATAGATGCTATCTTTGATATGGCATTTCCAATTCTACAGACCAGAAGCTCTCAAATCTGATTCCTGATCTCACTGTATCATAAAGTTACACTAAATGCTTAACCTCTCAGGATCTCAGTTTCTTCTTTATGAAAAAGGAAGGTAAGGTCCAGAAAAAGATAAGGCTCACACAAAAGAAAAGTAAAAATGTCTGACCTTTATAACCAAGTTAGTACTTAACTAGGACCACTTAACATGGATCAATTAAATAAATCAATATACATCAATTAATTATAACCCGAGGAGTCCAAAATTATTTTATTTTCTAGAACTCTGATTTCGTCCAATGTTTCACAAGCAGAGATTCCTATGTAAGAATATCCTTACTTTATAACTAATTTGCTATGAAGATAGAGCACTATTTTTTTTTCATTCCCAATCTGCAATTCATTTAGGCTCCTCATTACATTTGGTCATGCGACAGATTTAAGTAGAGAAAAGAGTCTCCAAGCACAGACAGCAACTAATGGGAGGGATAATAGAATAAGAGACCAAAAAGACAGCTTTGGTTAGAATAAGAGTTCCAGTATTTCCCAAATCTGTCAGCCTCACAATGTGGTATTTCAGTAAGGGTTGAGTCATGACTCCATTTCAATTACTCCATAAAAGAAAGAAAACTGTACGTGACAGTAGACCATGAACACTCTATAGCTGCTAAATCTGCAAAAAAAAAAAAAGGCAGGAGTTGTGCACTTTATCAATAATGTAGTAGTAAAAAGCATCCAAATGTTTGAAAGCCAGGTATAAGGCGCATTCCGTGTGTGTGAGAGAGAGTGGGGGGAAGAGGGAGAAAGGAAGAGATGGGGGACACATCCACCATGCAGTGACTGCAGCATTCTTTGACTGTGGCTGCATCACTCCAATTTCAGTGGTTACACTGCCTCCTCTTCTGATTAGAATGTTCCTTTGCTTCTTTCTGATAAGAATGCCTATGATTGCATTTAGGGTGCATCCAGGTAATTCTGGATAATCTCCCCATCTGAATATCTTTAATCATATCTTCAAAGTTTTTGCCGTATAACCTTCATTGGTTTCAGGGATTAGGATATGAACATATGTGGGGGCAGGCATTATTCAGCCTATCATATGTGCTATTATTATTACCCCAGTAACAGATTCTCAAAGCACCTTATTCTGTTCCATTAATTCATAGCTCTAACCACAACTGTATTAAATACTTATTTTCTTGATTATTTATTTACTGTTTCCCACAGCTAAAGGAAATTTCTGAAAACAGGACAATATTTGTCTTCCTGTCTGTTATGTTTACTATTATATCTTCATCACCATCCCTTAGCTCAATTGAACATAAATTTTGGCACATAATAGATGCTCGGTAAATACTTATTGAATTACAAAAAGATTCCCATTTTAAAGAAGAGGAAAGAGATTGAAATTATTTGCTCAAGTTCACATAATCAGTAAATAGCAAAACAGGACCCTGATTCCAAAACCCATGAGCTCTATTCTGCCTTGCACTGAGTCTGACAATATTTATTACATATCTTTCTGGTTTTAGGATTTTGATTCTCAAACCTCACTTTTCCTTTTTAAAAAAATTTCCTCCTGCCTTATTTTGAACACAAACTTTATAATACAATGACATAGTATTGCATTTAACTACCCCAAAATAAGTGGCATGCTTAATTAGAATTTCGTTAGAGATATTGTCACATATAAAATATCTACAAAAATCCTTTTTTTTCACATTGTGATTTCTGTCAATTTCCAGGGATGCAAGAATATGCCTGAAGACCTTGATAGAAATCCATGGTCAGCCTTGTCTTTCATTCTCAGAAGCTGGTTCCTTTTCTTTTCTTTTCTTTTCTTTTCTTTTCTTTTCTTTTCTTTTCTTTTCTTTTCTTTTCTTTTCTTTTCTTTTCTTTTCTTTTCTTTTCTTTTAATTGAATTGAGGCAACATTGGTTAATACAATTATATAATTTTCAGGTGTACATTATAATTTGACATCTGTATATTCTATTGTGTTTACCACCCAAAGTCCAGTTTCCTTCAGCTACCATATATTTGATTCCCTTCATCCACTTCTCCCTCCCTCTCCTCCTCTACATTTATTTGACTCCCTTTACCCCGTCTATCTCCCGGCTTTTCCTCAACCCCTATCCTCTGGTAAGCACTAGTCATTGTCCATGTCCATGAGTCTCTGTTTGTCCTGTTCATTTGTTGTTTTTAGGTTTATATTCTACATATAGATGATATCATGTGATTTACAACTTTTTCTGTCTGGCATATTTCGCTGAGCATGATTATCTTGAGATCCATCCATGTTGTTGAAAATGGCAGTATTTCATCTCTTCTTATGGCTGAGTAATATTCCACTGTATATATGTACCACAGCTTCTTTATCCAATCATCTATCATAGGGCAATTCAGTTGCTTCTATGTCCTGAGAAGCTGGCCCTTTTGATACTTATTTCTGGAAACTATAAAAGCAAACCATCCTTACAACAAAGTCATAATAATTTAAAAATCTCTATTTCTAAACTGTCATGAGTATTCTAAGACTGCTTGTGAAATTAGTCAGCCCAGCTAATGCAGATTGAGGACTTGTATTTGATGGAAACACAAGACCACTAGATCTTTCTGTCAAGTCTCAGATTAGCAAACATTTTATTTTCCTTCCTCTCTGTGAGCTATGACTCTGAGAGAGAAAATGTGGCTACTATCAGAAGTGTGTAAGATTCACTTGCCATTCACACTGCTATCTCTAAGCATGAAATGCTAACTAAGGAATTGAGTGTTGATAGAGAAAAGAAAAAACTTGTGTTATATTATTAAAATCTTGATTACAGTGTATTCTTCCTGTGGCAAAATCTTGGGACTTAGATTTCCTTTCTTTTTCTCCTTTTTCTAGAATAAAAGAATAGATTTTATGATATTTTTAAAATAAGAAAAACCTTTTAAAAAAGTGTTTTCACATGTTTGAAAATATAAAATATTTTCATATCTAAACAGTAAGAAAAATATAGTCCCAAGGGTCCAGTATTTAAGGGTGGCTAGACAAAAAGAAGCCTTTGGAGGAATAATTAAGTAAAGAAGTCCCCAGCGAGGATCAAAAGGGCTTCTAGAAAATACAGAAAGTGC
>NW_006434369.1:9024529-9048839 GCF_000325575.1 Pteropus alecto
AAAGAAGAGGCATTGAGAGGAAGAAAAGACTCTTAAATCATTATTTTATCTACAAAATTGAAAACAGTTATAAATTTGTTAAAGCAAGAAAGACAGGTTCTTGATAGAAATGAGCAAATGTATGATCATAGTTCCAGAAAACAGGAATTAGAACTCATTACACTTTTTAAAATAATGAGACTATACCAATTTGGCTTTTCAGCAGTCACTTTCCTGGTCCTTATCACCAGAAAATGGAGAGAAGTAGAGGGACTCAAGGAACACTCACAAAATATTTCAACAGAACATAGGTGATAGGCTGAATGTAAAGACACAGACAAATCAATGATAATTCCTTGGCTTATGTTATGTGAGTGGAGATGCCATTCGTTGAGATGAAAAATTGGAGATGATACATTTTGATTTGTGGAGAAACCAAGCTTTTAAAATATTAAATATGAAGTTATTTTAAGGCATCTGGAAGTATAAATCTAGAACTCAGAAGAGATGTTTTAACTTGAGATGAAAATTGGTAATTGTCAACATTTAGGTGGCATTTGTGCATGTGGGAATAGATGAGGCTGTCCAGGTAAAGAGTATACAAAGAAAGATGTAGCCCAGAGCCCTAGAGATTTCCGATATTTAGAAGTGAAAAAGAAGAGATGAGGTCAGCAATGGGGATGGAAATGTTTTCCGAGAACAGAGTGATGTCTTGAGAAAAACAATGAGAGTGTTTCTAGACAATCTCACTTGCGTTTGAGTCGAGCTCTACCACTTATCAGTTTTGTCCACTTGGGGAAATTATTTAACTTCTCTAAACCCCAGATTACTTTTGAATTCGGAGAAGTATTATTACATATTCACAAGCCTCAAAACGAGCTGCCTGTAGTTCCCTGAGGCATCTACAAAACAAGAGAAATTCCTCTTTTGATTCAATTAAAATAACATTTCTTAAAGTATGAGAAAATCAGTGAGACAAATAATATATATCCAAAGGTTTTATATAGTGCTTGCAAGAATTTTATTCCTACTTCTAAGTGTTTTCTTTCTAAGAAAATGATTGACATATTTGCACAATAGGTAGAACAGGTTAATGCATGGGTTGATTTATCTGTTCATACCTAAAAATGATTCTCCTTACCTGAGGCACTTGTGATACCTACCTCACCAAATCTTGAAGAATTTAAAAAATTTCTTTAGAAAGGCCAACTTGTCAGCCAGGAGATGTCTCAAATAAGTTTTCAACCAATTTCTCTGTCTGAGGGGGAAAATGTGATGAATTTCTCTGTCACAGAGAAAATTCATCTAATCATATCTATCTCATAATTTATAACAAAACACATTGATTTCTGGATAAAGTTCCCAAAACTTTTAAAATACATATTATATTTGGAGAATAAATTTGTTGTCCAGAAATTTGAAATGCTCATTCCTTTAGGTTCAAATGACTCCAAAATTCAGCCAAGTTTAGAAATCTTCCTTCTTATTTCATTTAACAAGTTCCAATAAATCTAAAAAAAAACAACAAACAGTTTTCTCTCTTTATTCTATTAGTTGGATATGTACCACTTTAATTTATTAATATATGTTGCTTTTAACAATAATATAAGCTACCAACAGCAAATGATATATGCACATTAATTTTTATACACATAATTGCAGTTCTCATTATGTACCTAGGTTGATTTTCAACATCCATCAAAGAAATATAATTTATCCAGACAGAAATAGTAATAATTTTCTTTTTAATATTAATAAAATGTATATTAGTATTATTAATGGCATATAAATTACATTATACAACTATACAACTTCACAGTGCCATCACTTAGATTCAGTGTTCCACTGGGACTCTCTGTGCTTTATAGAGGGTCGTTTATATGTATATGTATATATATGGGTTTGCATCTTGTCTCTGAAAAAGAAATGATGCATCCTAACATTTCATTTTTATTCTCTCTGGAGACAATTTCCCCATTGGAAAACAGTTTGTCTGGTTTGGAGCTATTAAAATTGACTTCTAAGTTCCAAGTTTAAGAGAATGAACACTCTTCTTAAGCCTACAGGCATTTATTTGAATAGAAGTAACTTGTATTAAAAGATATAATTTTGCAGGTATAACTGGCTAAAATAAATGAACACATCTAAATTAGAAATAAATAAACAAATTTTTTTCAATAATATTGAAATGCAAACATATGAAGCAAATCAGAATTATGGATGCTCTTCTTCAAATTAATCTCTCCTTTATATGGTTTCTTACTTGCTTATGCCTTGATTCTCTAGGGGATAGCAAAGGAGGAGCCAATACAGAAAGGTATGCAGAAAGGTTACACAGACCAGTCAGGTTACCATCCACTCTGAATATTTCAGCAAGAAGGAATTCACTCCCCCATTCTCTAATTAAGATATCTTGAAGACAAAAACGCTTTTCTTTATAGTGAAGTAAAACTACCTCCCAGAACTTTCTAGATATTGGTTCTAATTCTTAGAAATAATGGAACTTATTATCTCAGTTCAGGGTGATATAACAAAATGCCATAGACTGGATGGTCTAAACAACAGACACTTATTTTCTTACAGTTCTGGAGTCCAGGAAGCCCAAGGCCAAGGCACTGAGGTTAAGTTCTGTGTGAGGGCTCTCTTCCTGGTTTACAGATGACCATCTTCTCTCTGTGTCCTCACATGGCCTTTCCTCATGGTTGGTGCATGTGCCCGAAGAAGGAGGGAGCTCTTGTATCTCTTCCTCTTATAAAAGCACTAATCCCATCCTCATGACCTCATATAAACCTAATTATCTCTCAAAGTTCCCATCTCCAAATACTATCATATTTGGGGTTAGAGTTTCAACATATGAATTAGGGGGAACACAAACATTCAGTTCATATGCCAGGCAGTTTTAATACCTTCCTTTCAATCTTCTCAAAGTAGACCCAATTATCCTCTATTTACAGATCATAAAATTAAGATCCAGATAGGTTAAAAAATTTTGTCCAGTCCCACACAGTTAGAAAGTGGTATGACAAACCCAGTTTTGATTTGTAAGGCCCTATTATCTCCTTTCTGTCTTTTGCTGCCTCTAAATCAAAAAGCCACATAGAATAAGCCCTTCACCATCTTGTTCAGCATTTCATATTTTTTCCATATCTTCTCTCATTCATGCTAAATATTCTGAATTTACCTAGCTTTCCTTCAAATAACTTGAGTTCGAATCTTTTCACTGTTCTAATTTCCTTTCCCTGGACACACTCCAAGTAGTCAATGTCTTCTTAAAGCATAGAACCCAGAACTGAACCCACACTCCAAGAAACTTCTAAGGCAGATATAGATGATAGCAATATATGCCTCCTTATGATTATTATACTTCTTTTAATGCAGCCTAAATGTAAATTAGTTTGCCCAATGGTCACTATGCATCTTGTCCATTAGTGAATTATAAGATTTTGTCAAATGCCTTGCTAAAACTCAATAGCCAAATTATATTAGAATATTCTAGTATCTACCCCATGATAAGCTTATTAGCTCCATCATCATTAAATAAACTGTAGGTTAGTTTTCAACTTATCTGGCATTTCATGCGAGATTCATTTTCTTGTCTCACCCATCCCAGAGTATGAGCAGTGTCACTGTACACGAATTGTTTTCACCCTGTGGAGAGTCACCTGTCTAACATAAGAAACAGTATAAATTCTGCTCCTTGTTCTATCGACAAGAATGATCAAGTAGAGGGAGATGTAAATGACATCCTTGTCAACTCTTATTTGTTCTTGTTTTGATAATAGCCATTCTAATAGATGTGTGGTGATATCTCATTGTGGTTTTGATTTGCATTTTCCTGATTATTAGTGATGTGCCAGCTGGCCATCTGTATGTTCCCTTTGGAGAAATGTCTATTTGGGTCCTCTGCTCATTTTTTCATTGAATTTTTGTTTTGTTTTGTTTTTTTGGATGTTGAGTTGTATGAGTTTTTTATGTATTTTGTATATTAACCCATTATTGGATATATAATTTATTAACTAAGTTGCCTGTTTGTTTTATTCATGGTTTCCTTCATTGTGCAGAAGTTTTTTAGCTTGATGTAGTCTCATTTGTTTAATTTTCCTTTTGTTACCTTTGCCTAATGGGATATATCCAAAAAACAAACAAACAAACAGACATCACTAAGATGTTAAAGATTTTACTGCTTATGTTTTCTTCTAGGAGTGTTAGGATTTAAGGTTTTACACCTAAGCTTTTAATCCTTTTTGAGTTTATTTTTGTATGCGGTATAAGAAAGTGGTCTAGTTTCATTTTTTTTTTTTACATGTATCTGTCCAGTTTTCTTAGAACTGTTTATTAATAGAACTGTCTTGCCTCCTTTGTTATAGATTAATTGATGATATAAGCGTGGGCTTATTTTGGGGCTCTGTTCAGTTTCATTGATCTGTGTGTCTGTTTTAGAGTCAGTATCATACTGATTAAATTACTATAGCTTTGTGGTATAGTTGGAAATCAGAGAATGCAATAACTCAAACTTTGTTTATCATTCTCAAGACTGCTTTGGCTATTCAGGGTTTCTGTGATTCCACATAAATTTTAGGATTACTTGTCCTAGGTCTGAGAAGAATGCCATTGGTATTTTGATAAGGATTGCATCGAACCTGTAGATTGCTTTGGGTATTTTATTGCTTTGGGTATTTGAAATTTTAACTATATTAATTCTTTTCATCCGTGATTCCAATATATCCTTCTATTTATTTGCGTCATCTTCAGTTTCTTTCATCAATATCTTAAAGTTTTCGGAGTACAGGTCTTTTATCTCCTTGGTTAAATTTATTTATCGGAATTATATTCTTTTTGATGCAGTTATAAATGAGATTGTTTTCTTATTTTTTCTTTCTGATTGTTTATCATTGTATAGAAATGTAACATATTTCTGTACATTAATGTCATATCCTGCAAATTTATTGAATACATTTATTAGTTCTACTAATTTTTTGGTGGATTATATCTAGGATTTTCTAGATATAATATCATTTCATCTGAAAATAGTTACAGTTTTACTTCTTCCTTTCTAATTTTGATGGCTTTTATTTCTTTTACTTATCTAATTGCTATGGCTAGAACTTCCAATGTTATTTTAAATAAATAGTGGTGAGAGTGACCATCCTAATTTTGTTCTTTATCTTAGAGGAAAACTTTTAGCTTTTTACTGTTGGATATGATGTTATCAATTTGTTTGTCATATATGACCTTTATTGTAAAGACGTATATTTCCTCCAGATCAGTTTATTGAGAGCTTTTATCATAAAAAGATATTTAATTTCTTTAAATATGTTTTCTGCATCTATTGAGATGATCATTGAACTTTTATCCTTCATTTTGTTAAGGTAGCATACTACATTGATTAATTTGCAGATACTGAATCATCCTTGCTTTTATGGAATAAATCTCACTTTATTATGCATTGTTGAATTTAATTTGCTAATATTTTGTTGAGAATGTTTGCATCTGTGTTCATCAGGGATATTGGCCTGTAATTTTCTTTCTTCTTCTTCTTCATTTTTTGTGTATGTGTGTGTCTTTGTCTGGTTTTAGTATCAGGGTAATGTTGGATTCATAGAATGAGTTTGAAAGCATTCTTGCCTCTTTAGTTTTCTGTAATAGTTTGAGAAGGATAGGTACTAATTCTTTTTAAATGTTTGGTAGAATTCATCTGTGAAGCTGTCTCATCCTGCAATTTTGTTTTTGTGAATTTTTTGATTACTAATTCAGTTTTTTTACTAGTAATCAGTCTGTTCAGATTTTCTGTTTCTTTTTGATTCAGTCTTGGAATATCATGCATGCCTCTAGGAATTTATTCATTTCTTTTAGGTTGTCCAATTTGTTGGTATATGATTGTATTTTATTATGATTCTGTGTATTTCTGTGGTGTTGGTTGTATCGTCTCTTTAATTCTGATTGTATTTATTTAGGCAGTCTTTCCTTATTTCTTGATGAGTCTGGCTTAAGGTTTGTTGACTATCTTTTCAAAGAATCAGATTTTAGTCTCATTGGCTTTTATTGTTTAGTCTCTATATTTTATTTATTTATTTTTCTGATATTTATCATTTCCTTCTACTAACTTTGAGCTTTGTCTTCCTTTTTCTAGTTCTTTAGGTGTAAACTTAAGTTTATTTGGGATATTTCTTGTTTCTTACTGTAGGCCTGTATCACTGTAATCTTCCTTCTTAGAACTGCATTTGCTGTATGCCATAGATTTAGGAACATCGTGTTTCCATTTCACCTTATCTCAAGGTATGTTTTGATTTCCTTTTTGATTTCTTTGTTAAACCATTGCTTATTTAGTAACATGCTGTTTACCCTCCAAGTAATTGTGTTTCTCTAATTGTCTTCTTGCAGTTGATTTCCAGTGTTATACCATTGTTGTAAAGAAAGATGCTTACTATAATATCAACCTGGTTAAATTTATTGAATCTTGTTTTGTGGCCTAATGTGTGATCTCTCTTGGAGAATATTGCAAGTACACTTGAATTCGGTAGTTTGGGGGTAGAATTTGCTGTTTATATCTATGAAGTTCATCTAATCTAATGTGTCATTTAAGTCCAATATTTCTTTGTTGATTTTTTGTTTGGAAAGTCTATCCATTGATGTAAGTGGAGTGTTAAAATCACTTTTTTTCTTCCTTTCAGTTTCAGTCTGTGTTTATTTTTTTTTCCGAAGTGAGTGCATTGTAAGCAGTATATGTATGGTCTTGTTTCTTTTATCCATTTACCATCCTATATCTTTTGATTGTAGCATTTACTTTATTTTTATTTAAAGTAGTTATTGATTAGTATGTACTTATTGCCATTTTCTTAACATTTTCTGCTTGTTTTCATACTTCTCTATTCTTTTCTTTTTTCTCTTTTTTTCTTCCCTTGAGACTTGATAAATTTCTTTAGTGTTTTGTTTGAATTCCTTTTTCGTGACTTTTTGTGTATCTATTATAGGTTGTTGATTTGTGGTTACCACAAGATTCATATATAAAAACCTATGTGTATAGCAGTTTATTTTAAGTGGATAGTCACTTAAGTTCAAACACATTCCGAAAGCTTTAAATTTTTACTTTCCCTCCACATTTTATGTTTTTAATTTCATATTTTGCATCTTTTGTGTGTGCTTGTGTCCCTTAACTAATTATTGTAGATGCAGATAATTTTACTGTTTTTGTCTTTTAACATTTATGCTAGCTTTACAAGTGGTTGATTTACTACCTTTACTATATATTTGCCTTTTACCAGTGAGATTTTTTTCTTTCATATATTTTCTTATTTCTAGTTTTGGCCTTTTTTTTTACGTAAAGAAGTACCTTTAACATGTTTTGTAATACAGATTTAGTGGTGATGAATTCCTTTAGCTGATGCTTGTCTAGGAAACTAACTCTCTTGCAATATTGAGGGATATCTTTGCCAGGTAGAGTATTCTTGGTTATAGGTTTTTGCTTTCATCACTCTGAATATATCGTGCCACTCCTTTCTAGCCTGAAAAGTCTGCTAAAAAATCAGCTGATATTCTAATGGAGGTTCCCTTGAATGTGACAAGTTGTTTTTCTTTTGCTGCTTTTAAGTTATGACTTTATCTTTAAATTTCGAACTTTTAATTATAATATGTCATCATGTGGGCCTCTATGACTTCTTCTTGTTTGGGACTCTCTGTGTTTCTTGGGTTTGAATGTCTGTTTCCTTTGACAGGTACATCTTTAGTCCAAATTTCTTTAAATAGGTTTTGTTTCCCTTTCTCTCACTCTTGTCCTTCTGCACACACATAATAATAAGTTTAGTATATTTGATATTGTTCCCTTAAACTATGTTTTAAGTCATTTTTCTTTTTGTTGTTCTGATTGGGTAATTTCTACTACATTATCTTAGGGATTGTTAATCCATTCTTCTGCATCATCTAATATGCTGTTGATTTCCTCTAGTATTTTTCCATTTCAGTTAGTGTATTCTCCAGTTCTGAATGTTTTTTTTAAATATATTTTCTGTCATATTTTGAAGTTTCCACTGTGTTTATTCATTCTCCTGAGTTCAATGAGCATCTTTATAACTATTGCTTTGAACTCTTTATCTGTTAGACTGATTATTTTCTGTTTCATTGTTCTTTTTCTGAAGTTTTGTCTTGTTCTTTTGTTGGGAGCAATTTTTTTTTCCCATTTTGTCTAATTCTCTGTGTTTGTGTTTATATATTAGGTAGGTTAACTACATCTCTTGGTCTTGAAGGAGTAGTTTTACATAGAAGTTATCTTGTGGGGCCCACTTGCACAATTTTCCCAGGTCACCAGAGTCCAGTACTCCTGGTGTGATCCTTGTGTGGATTGTGTGTGCCCTCCTATTGTGGTTGGGCTACAATGGCCGTAGGTGCACTGGTGGGCAGCGTTGGACTCAAGGCTTACTGGTTGAAAAGTCTGGTAGCAATTTCTGCAGACAGGTTGCTGGATGGGGCTGGTCCCTGACCAACTGACTGAAAGATGGACCTGCCATAACTGCTATGTGTCTGCTTGCGTGTGGGGCAGGCTTCCAATGCAGGCTATAAGTCTTAGCCTTAACTGTTGTGTGTGCACTGGTGTGAGGGCTCTGGCCCTTTTAGGAGCAGTGCCACTGCCAACTTAGATCATCTGTGTGAGCTACTTTATAGGGGTGCCAAGTGGGACAGTCAGGTTAGGTGGGGTGTGACTTCAAAGAAATACCAGGTCTGGGAAAATGGTGTTAGCAAGTATAATGGAGAATGTTACAAATGGTGTCTGCCAGTGCTGAACTAGCTATGTGGAAGGAGAGAGAGAAAGAAAGAGAGAGAGAAAAAAAGGCATCCCTAGTACTTCTGTGCCCAGAGAAAGTTCTAACAGATCCCTGCCTCTCTGGCACTCACCCTAAAAGTAGTTAATGTATCTCCTTCTCATATGACTCAGGTGCTTTTCAAACTGCTGCCTCTGTGCTAGAATTCAGAGTGAGTTTATGTGCAAGAACTTTAAGAGTAAATTCTGTTTCCTATAGCCCTTCAGCTCTTCTGGATGTATGTCCAGCTGGTTTTTAAAGCCAGATGTTATGGGGGCTCCTTTTTCTGGGAGGATTCCCTGGCTGGTTCCCTCAGTCCTCAGGGAAACTGACCTGGTTGTGATATTCCTTGCTCTTGTGGAACACTGCACTGGGGATGTAAATCCTGACTAGGCTGCTTCTCTACCCTTCCTACCTATCTTGATGTGGCATTTTCTTTTAGTTGTAGAAAATCTGTTCTGCTAGGCTTCAGGTCATTCTCAGTGATAGTTGTTCTATATGTTTTTGTAACTTTGGGGTGCCCACAGGGGAATGTGGGCTCAGGATCTTTCTACTCTGCAATCTTGACCATTCTCCTCAGGGATGGTTTTATTACATCAGCCATTAGTTCACCTGGCAAACAGTTTTTACAAGAAATTCATAATTAGTTCACTTACTCACAGTAGCTTAAAGAAAAGGAGAGGATTCTGGACTAACATCTCACAAGTTAAGACCAATTATCTTTAAGAGACTGCCAATCTCAAGTAACAATTATGAAAATAAATGAAATAAAGTTCATGGTTGAACTGTATATATTTGCAAATGGTCAAAATAAAATAAGTGAGTCCGGCAAGAGTTTTAATTCTGTGTCAAATTTTAAGAAACTAGTGCCACAACCTGATAGCAACTCCCATTAAGTCAATCTTTCTATGTAATGTACTTAGATATCAGTCCCAAAATTTACTCCAGAAAATCTACCTCAGGAAGTCATCCCCCATATATATCTTATATGTTTACACTGGGATAGACAATGCGTTTTGAATCTATAGGAAGATTACAATGGGAAAATGTTCACATCTTTAAAAAGAAAAGACTAAAAACAATCTAAGAATTAGATATTATGTTGCCAATCATGCAAAAGTCTCCTTCTGAGTTAACGTGCAGCCTGTCAGCATCATCTACACTGAGTACATTGTCTGAAAACTTAATCTGGCTATTCTATTCTAAAGGAACAGGAAACTCTTCAACACTATGCCCTATAGGATGTCTTGATAACATCAGCAAGCAGAACATTGAGCATACGCCTCCTGGTCACATACTCATCCCAGATGAAAAGGCCATAAAGGCAGGAATTCTTCTGTGTTCTCATTAACAACGAAATGGGATACACAAGCAGAGGAATAATAAAAATAACCTTCTTGGCCACCGAATGTATGCATGGCAGGGAGAGAAAACAACTTGCTATCATTACAGCCAGGAGGAACCAAGCCACAAGGAACCTTTACAATTTGCAAAGCATGGTATGTCTACCATGTCACCCTCTCTTCCCGGCTACTTCTTTACCAGTCTCTTTTCTAATGAAGAAGAGACCTAGGAAAAAGATATTTTAAAGAATAATTCCCATTTTTCTCTACCCAAGTGTCTTGAAACAGTAAATAGACATATTAATTACTGCTAATGCTCAGAGTAATAGTTAAACCATGGAGATCTAAAAGAGAAAAGTAGAAAGCATCTCTATAAATTACTCACAAATCACCACTAATATTTAATAATATAGAAATGTCTATTTTATTCCTTTAAGTGGGAAATATACTTGTCCTACTGCCTGAACCAAAGCAGAAATAGAGAACTACCATGGAAGTAAGCGCTAAAGCCTGACCTAGTTTTGACAATGTCATCTCTCTCATTTGTAAGCATTATCATACTTCAGTCCTGAACACTATTATACTTTATACATAGTAATAAGTGCACCAAACCTAGAGCTTGGAGTAAAATAATTAACTAAGATTTAGAACTTTAAAGTAATACCAAAATAGAAAACTCAGATAAGTATTTATATTGTACATGTACTGGTTTCTTATGGCTGTCCCAAAAAATAACCACAAACTGGGTAGCTTAAAACAAGACAAATGGTTTCTGTCACAGTTCTGGAGGCTAGAAGTCTGAAATCAGGGTGTTGATAGGGTTGTACTCTCTCTGAAGGGGAAGAATCTTTTCTTGCCTCATCTAGTTTCTGGTGTTTGCTAGCAATCTTTAGTGTTTCTTAACTTGTAGATGCATCACTCCAATCTCAGCTTCTGTTTTCACATAGTTTTCCCCACTGTATATACGTGTCCAAATTTCCCTTTTGTTATAACAGTATCAGTTAATCCAGTACAACATCATCTTAAATTGATTACAGCTGCAGCGACCCATGGTCTTATTCACAGATTTCAACATTTTTTTTTTTGAGAGACACAATTCAACCAAAAACAGTATTCACTGAAATTACTGACTCTCAAAAGCTACAGTTAGCAGTATCGATATATCTCTTGGGTGCTCATGGATGACAGAAATGGGAAAGGAGGCATATGGCCCACAGAGAGGAACTGGGTAATAATGTTTATTTGTGTATCAGGACCATGGACAGTAGCTCTTGTGTTTTTCCACTACCTCCCCATCCCACTCCAATATTAGTTATGCTTATGTGTATAGAAAGAAATGACTTGCACTAAACAAGGCTAATCAAAGGACTGCTATTAGATTGTTTTCTTACTATTTCTAAACTTGTATTCTGTAAATCATTTTATCTTACTCAATATAACTTCATTTGGTATGGTGAAAAGATAATAGTAGTAAATAGTTTACTGGCTTATAAAAATTGCTATTACTTTTCTTTCATTTAGGGTTCTACATTCATCATAAAGTCCTAGAACATAAATACTTAGCTTAGTAAATGATGATCCAGTGAAAGAAAATGTCTCATCATTTAAACTTATTCAGAACTTGTTTGTTCCAGAAAAATCCTTAAAATTATTATGAGTTATTTATGCCATAAAGTGATCAATATTTATGTTGCTTTTCTAATATAAAGTATGTTAAAGTAATGTGTAATGAAATACAAATGGATTGGAATCAAAATGTTCTAAAGTCAGAATGGGAGTATGAAAATGGGAAATGATAAAGGAAGTGAGTAGAGTGGCCATATCAAAGAAAGTAAGGTGATAGAAGGCCTTATATACTCTTCTGAGGAGCCTGGCTTCTATTGAAGAAAATAAGGAGCTATTTTTAGGGGTTGAGGCAGAGAACTAGTACAATTAAATTTGTATTTTATTTAGAAAATCTATTAATCTAGATAGAGGTTGGTAAGATTACAGACAGAGATATTTAACTAAGGTGATACAATAAAAACAGGAGAATGGAATAGATTTGAGAGATACTTAGAAGATGGAATCAATAGGTCTTAGTTTCTGATTAGCTACAGGAAATGTAATTTCCTGGTTTGAATGACTTAGAACAAGGCTTGGTTTGGGGGATGGTGAATAATGAGTTTGGTTGCTGATATGTTAAATTTAAATTGTCTCTGAGAGTTCAAAATCTGAATGCCTGTAGGCTCTGCTGCAGAAGCATTGCCTTATTTCTTAAATCCCTGGTATCAGTACTCCCCACCATTTTGTTTTGTTTTTTCATGCTTAGATAATGAGATTTATGAAGGTTATCTTCTCATGTTCAACCTTGTATCACTTAGAGCCTGAGAAAGTGCTTGCTTGCTAGACATTTCTGCTGCCATCCCCAAATCCTTAGCTGCTTCAGGTAGAGGGATTGAAGAATTTATTTTGACACATGGTGGATTCTTACTGTCTTCAAGCAAAGAAAAACTCTTAGATGTGCTTCTGTCTAGGACAAGGACTTTTTTCTTAGAACTTCAGACAAAGAGAAAGGCTAAGGGCACTGGGCTTCTTACAGTTACTAAATTATTGACAGCATTTAAAGGCACACCTCTTGACACAATTTACATGCATGCTGTGACTTGTCAGGTTATTTGGTTTCTTCTGAATGTCAGAGATTCACACGATCCTAAGAGAGTAGGGCAGAGTCTGATGCCTTGCTGAGGAAGAATTAGCAGCTTACAATGGCAACCTACCTATTATGTGATTTAGGTATGACAATCATGTGTTTTACTGGAAGCCTCAACACAGGGAACAGATAACTAACACTTAAATGCAAAGAGTCAAGGTTGCCATGATAAGACAGGCAGCTGTATAGGTGGAGAGCAGGTTTCCTGGTATTTTATATTCTCATTCTTTTCATTTCAACTAATTAGTAGAGGATGATGAGAGCTGATAAGTAAGTAGAGGTCATCTCTCTTTTTAGAACTTTCCCAACTCTATGAAATGAAAGCAAAGAAAATAGAAATGGCTTTTCATAAGGTTTTACTATTAGAAGACAGAATGGAAACCATCTGGTTCTAACCTTTATTTTAAAGGTACGGAAACTGGCCAAGAAAAACAAAATGAAGTTCAAGGTAGTTACAAAATTCTAATTAGAATTCGATTCTTTTCATTTATAGAGCAGAACTCCTTCCACTTACCATATTGCTTCTTATGGCCTCTATTTCTTAAATTTGGATAAAAAACAATATAGTCAGAAGGACCTTAATAGTTTTTTGAACAAGAAGCTATGCTCTACTTTAAGAAAGTTCACTGCAATAAATCCTTAGAGAACTCATATTGATGTAGCCTTTTATTTTCAAAAACTAGTTTTCTAGATAACTAAGGATACACCTTATTAAAAATTTAATATTTTTCTGCCCTGGTCATTTTGACATGTAAATCTAGATCCCTTTTAATTATAATACAGATTTCATGCCTTCTTGTTAGATGTAAGACCTTATTCTCTATTGAATACTTATTGGCTTACTAAGCACTTATCCATATATGGCTTTCTTATCAAATATCTCTATTTGCACAAATAATTTTATTCTCAAGGTACTAATGAGAAAAAAAAATACTTAAAGAATTTGAATGATTTGTCCAAGTGGTAGTGTTAGAACTTAAACTTCTATCTGTCACTTTATGAGAATTTGCTGCTTCTACATGTTGAACACCTCATTTTTCCTTGATTGTAATTCTGCAGTTATATTAAGATGATCCAGGACCTGCTGAAAGATACAAGGACGTTTATACTAGCTTTTGGTGCTTATAAATATACTTACATATGCTTTTAAAATATATTTCCTTTTTTTTTTTTTTTTTGCCTTTGGTTATTGCTTGTTGCTATTATCGGTATACCTGTCTTTCTATAGTCACTATTTCTATTTTTTTATTTAAAACTACTATGAATAATGAAATGAGCTGAATTGCTTCCCTCAAAATTCATGTTGAATCTCTAACTCCCAGTGTCTCTGAATGTAATTGTTTTTGGAAATAAGGTAATTAAAGAGGTGGTTAAGTTCAATGAGGTCTTAAGGGTAGGCTCTAATCCAGTATGAATTTTTTTTTATAAAAAGAGGAAATTTAGACACAGACATTCACACATACAGAGAAAAGACTATATGAAGAAAAGGGGGAAAGACGGTCATTTACAAGCTAAAGAAAAAGGCCTCAGAATGAAACCAATCCTGCCGACACCCTGATCTTGCACTTCCCAGACTCCAGAACTGGGAAAATAAATTACTTTTGTTTAATCTATTTTTTATTTAATCAATCTGTGGTAATTGTTATGGAAGCCCTAGCCAACAAATACAAACAAGATATGAAAATTGCTAGTTTTTAGAATTGTTCATGAACCATGAATAAATATATCTTGAAGTGGAGCTTGCCTCTGAGTCAGATTCCTGGGCTTTAGTGCATAAACATTGTGATATTAATTTTAGCTTGCAGCAACACCATTGGTTTATTTTGTGACTCTGGGTTATGTTCCAAATGGGAAGGATTACAAGCTAGGTGAGTATAGGTAGGTTAGGTCAGAGTTCCAAACAACAGGAATTATAAAGTGTACACCAAGTGGCCTTCAAATACGGTTTTGTTTTGTTTTTACTTAATTAGAATTCATTCTGATATGCCCTCTTAGTGTATTTAAAATTTAATTTAATTTTTCAAACCTCAATCTACCCGTACTGTTTTAAGAATATACCAGCTATAAATATCATAGCATGTGCATATATGTCATTTTTTAAATTTCCTTCTCCTGAGCTTCGCAGATACTTATAGGCACCATACTCTTACTATTCCTAATGCCTGAGGTTCCAAACTGATGTTGACATGGAATCTGTAAAAGTTCAGAAATGCTGATTGAAGTTCACTTGCAAATGAACTTGCTTTCCCTTTCCTCTCCAGTATTGATTCAGTATTTTAGATGGAAATCAGAAGCCTCTATGCAGCAAAGGAAGAACAAATGCAGTAAGTGTATTTCTGTAGTAGTAACATAGACCATTAAATAGACCCTAGCAGACAGGAAAACTCGTATGGATTTCAAAAATAGCACCCATCTGTCTGAAGGCTGGTAAATAATGAATTTTTGGTCTTGGAACATAGCCCTGGAAGCAAATTTGACTTAGGTTCTGGAAACGCTATAGAGGAGCTCCTCAGAGAATTACAAAAACATGTACCTTTTGCATTCCAAGAATAATAACCAGGCACAGAAGAACACTCAGTGCCAAGTTTCACATTTAAATCAAGCAGCACACGCAGAGTTGAAAGTTGAACTTTGGCCCTTCCCCAGTTGAGTGCTGGTAAAACATTATTCTTAGGTTCAAAGGTCAGCACTTACAAAGGTGTCTTGACAAGACACCTCAGGCATAGACACATCTATTCAAGACACCAAAATGAAGCATAAATAATTAAAAATATAGTTCAAATTTTATATTTCTGTGTATATAGAGAGATATTGATACAGATGTATACACACTTATGGAGCTTAAAAATCAAGAGGAAAACTCTCAGAAAACACATTGACTGGGTTTGACTGAGTCAAAGGCATTATTTGGGGGAAATAGATAACCCTGTGATGTTTTATCAGAAATGAAATGCCATCATATTTCTATTCCTGGCAATTAAAAAAAAGAAAAAAACATTACATTTTATATCTGTTTTGAAAAGGACATGTGGTAAAAAACAGTGTTCATGATATGGTTCCAAGTCATTTGCAAATCCAAACTTCCTTCAATTTTGTTATCTCTCACCTTCATATACAGAAATAGGAAGTACCACATCTATTTTATGAAGCGTAAAGTTTGCTGGAGATAAAATATCAGAATTTGCATGTTATGCCTAATGATTCAAAGCTTCTTATTGTGGCAAACATCCAGGTAAAAATTATTTGGCTATTTATCATGCTATTAAAAAGTAGAATAAAGTGTAATTTTCTAATGAAATAACATGTGAGGTGTGGAGGACACCTTTAAGGGAAAATTCACAAAAAAAATTTCTCATGTCTCTTATGCAGTTACAAAGTATATGAGAAGTTAGGGCAAAGCAGAATATAATAAAATGCAGTTCTTGCTTCTATAAACTTCATAGTTATTAAAATTCCTACAGGAACATAGATAATATAAAATGAATTATGATCAGGTTAGGAATGTAAATGTAAATGGCATTTAGGTATTATGGTTTAAATGTCTAAATTCTCCTATCACTGGCATTTTAGCCTATTGGGACTTTGTATGGCTTGGTTAAAACTCTGAAAAATTCTTTATCCAACTTATCAGCTAAGAGAAATATAGACCATATTTATTTTTTTCACTACATTATCTTCAGTACCTGGCACAGGAGAGGTCCAGGTGCTAGTACAGGAGAGGTCCACAATAAATATCATTGAGATCAATGGAAATAGATTCTGTGATGCAAAATATAGAACTGAGTAATTGATACAATTAGATTGAGAAGGAAGGTTAAGAAAATTGATCAGCTCATAAGATGCTTTCTCTACTGGGAGTCAATTCTCCATAGGTCTCTCACATTTTTGTATGTTTTAGAAGCAGAGGCACTACTGCCTTTGTTCTGGACTATCTCTTCAAGAACATTTGTACAGCAAACAAGAGAGACGTAGTATCTTCCTCCACAGCAAAGGGCAAATGTACTTACTGCCCGTTATAAAAGATTTTGGTTTCCTTAAACTCAGGGTTGCTCTGTAGTATGACTCAATGCATGTGTTGGTGTCACCTGGACCTCTGCTTATTGCCCTATGGGAATTCATGCTTAAGGAATGGGCACAAAAATGATGATATTCTCCATACTCCCATTGTTATGAGTAACGAACTAACCTTAATCTGACTCAGGAGTGTTGTGTCTTTGGCCAGCATCTATGAAATGAAGGCAGCCTACCTAGTTAATTTGCAAGTAAGGAAAAATCTAAAATTCTTTACAGTTTTGACAGTTTCATATACCAAATAGATACTGATTTGAAGTTTCCAATTCAAATAATAAAAAGAGTTCCACTTCCTTTTAGAAAATATTGTTATTTCCACTCTGATAACAGAGAAAACTAAATAAACTGTAGTATCATAACTGTCTTTGAGCAAGGCGACAGGCCCGAAATCTAAGGAGAAACAGGCTCTAATAAAGAGAAAGAATATGGACATTGGTTGAAATAAGAATAACTGAAAATTTTCCAAAAATACAAAGAGATATCAAATCACAAATTCAAAATCTCAGGGAACCCCAAGCAAAACAATCACCAAGCACCACATACATACCTAAACATATCAGATGCAAACTTCTGAAAACCAAAGATGAACAGCAAATCCAAAGAAAGTCAGAAAAAAAAGACACATTATGGAGGAATAAAGATCAGTATTACCACAGACTTCTTATCAGAAACATGCAAACAAAAAAACAGTAAAGAGAAATCTCAAAAGCTTGAAAGAAAAAAATTGTCAGTCTAGAATTCTTTACCTAGTGAAAATATCTTTCAAAAATGAAGACAAAAAAAAAAAGACTTTTTCAGGCAAACAAAAACTGAGAGAATTCATTTTTAAGAAACCTGAATTATAAAAAGTGCTAAAGAACATTATTCAAGCAGAATCTGATAGGAGATAAATATTTGGATCTAAATAAAGAAGGGAAGATTTCCAGGAATGTTTAAAATAAGGGTGAATATAAAAGACTTTTTTTCTTATTTCTCATCACTCTAAAAGGTGTTACTGTCTAAATGAAAAATAGTAGTAATCTACTGTGGGTTTATACCATACAAATACAAAATGTATGGCAACAATAGAACAAAAGATGAGAGATAGCAGCTGGCACTACATTGCTGTAAAAATTTACACCATACTTGAAGGTAAACTGTAATTGACAAAATATGTGTATTGTAAATTCTTGGGCAACCACCATTTTTTTTAAAAGACCTATAAATAGGAAGCCAAAAGTGAGAATAAAATTGAATCATAAGAATAATCAATTCAAAAGCAGGCTAAAAAAAGAGGAGAAAGGTACAAAGAATAGATAAGATAATTAAATCAATGTAGTAGATTAAAACTTATTCATACCAGCAGTCACATTAAATATAAATGGTCTACACATAGTGATTAAAAGATAGAAATTGTCAGATTAGATAAAAAAGTGAGACCTAACTACATGCTGCCTACAAAAACTCACTTTAAATATAAAGACAAAAATATAGGTTAAATGTGAAAGACGATAATATATATATATAGCATTATAGCACTAACCAAAAGAAAGCTAAAATGGCTGTATTAATATCAGACGAAGTAAATTTCTGAGTAAAGAATGTTACTGGAATAAAGGTCATTTCTTATTGATAAAGAGTTCGGTTAATCAAGAACACATAATAATCCTGTATACCTAGTAAAATATTTTTTAAATATATGAATAAAAAACTGGTAGAACTACAAGAGGAAAAAGACAAATATACAGTTATAATTGGGGATTTCAATTGTTCTCTCTCAGTAACTGACAGTAACAAGTAGGAAGAAATTCAGTAAAGATATAGAAGATCTCAACAACACTATCATCCAAATTGGCCTAACTGACATCAATAGCACATTTCATGCAACAACAACAGAATATACATTCTTTTTAAGCATATATAATATAAACCATAGATCATATTCTGGGCCATAAAACATATTTAAAGGAATTGAAAACAAGCAAACATGTTTTCTGACCACAATGGAATTAAAATAGAAATTAAAAATAGAAAAATCTCCAATTATTTGGAAGTTAAACAACACTACTAAATAGCTCATGGGTCAATAAAGAATTTAAAAGGGAAAATAGAAAATATTTTTAAGTGAGTGAGCATACAGCATGATATTTCAAAATGTAGGAAATGCAGCTAAAGCAACACTTAAGGAAAAATTGTAGCATAAAATAACTCATATTAGAATAGAAGGGATGTCTTAAATCAATGATCTAAGTTTCCACCAAAAACAATGAAGTCAGAATATTTTACGGCATTTTAATTTTTAATTTTTAAAAGTCTTTACTGAGGTATAGTGTACCAGTCTTAAGTACACAGCTCAATAATGTTTTACATAAGTATTCAGCCATATAAACACTGCCAAGATCAAAAGATTAAACATTTCCAACTCCGTGTACTCATTACTAGTCAATAACATCTCTAATACTTAAACACACAGAAAGCTAATCAGTATAAAGTCAGAACATTTATAAATAAATTTTAAAAGATTTATACACTCATCTACCATGTAACTAAATTCTCCATTGTTATTAGGTATTACTAAAATATTTTCTTCAAAATAAACGCACTGATTAAAATCATATGGAGTCATTTGTCTTCGATAATTTAGATTCAGCCACCAAAATATTTATTATTTCAAGAAACATCCACATTTCTGCAATAATATTTGGCCTAAGAAATTTTAGAGCTAGCTGGATCTTGGTTCAAACAATATCCCTGACACTTAAGTACTAGGTCACTTACCTGAACCTTCACCTTTCACCTGCCTTGTAGGGTTACTATGAAGATAGAATGAGATAACATAGCAAGTGGTTGGTAGAGGGCTCTATAAATAGAGCTGTTACTAGTATTTCTATGAACACTATTTTTATGGAGTTATTGATCCACAGTGCTAGTTTCATTGCCTCTCCAACTAGTAGATAAAGTGCTAAGCCATTAACTTACTGATCAGTGTGTAAGGCTGTGCTAAAGTCAAGGTGCTAGTGCTAGAAATCTAGTATTTGAGCAAGCTGAGTAACAAGGCCTTTAAAGCAGGGGCTGATCCATTTCTGTTCAAGTTCTTCAGTCTGTGGATAAAAATTCCTTCACATGGCCCTAGGCTCTTTGAAATGACTATTGAATCTCATTGTAGAACAAATCTCCAAAGCATGTCAAGAATGGCCTCTTTTACTCTCCAATAGGCCATGTCAAGACTATGGCCCTGGTTACCATTGTCAGTGTTAAAGTGTTTGTTGAGGAAGGTGTTGTTTCTGTAATCTAAATATTAAAATAAGATTATTTATAACACATCAAAATCTATGTGGTATGCACTTTAAAATAGATAACAAGGCAAGTTAAAGTTCTAATAAAATCTGTATAAACCCAAAACAAAGTTTCCAGATGAGGAAAGAGCAGGAAGTTTCTAAGGATTGTTTCTAAAATGCTTTATGTATTATTCATGGTGAAACTTGCTTTCACTGGATCTTATTTTCTCCTAAACTCACTTTAAATGTTCCTATCGAAAAGAAATCAGTTGCAAATTGTGGATAGAGCAGGAAAGTTCATAGTCAATCCTAAATTAGTAGTCTAGATAATACATGTTGTAGATATTATAAGGAGGAAAGAGAACTCTAAGTTGAAAAGAGACATACTTCAAATTTCAAGACCAGAGCTGGACTTTTAAGATAAGAAGGCAGAGAGAAATAAGATGAATATTCAGAAGCAAGTAGCAGTTTTAACTAAGGCAAAAAATGAGAATGAACTTGCCTAGAATGAATTTATGTCAACTCTTCATATACATCTCATAAATTTACATAACTCTTAGGTACTCTGCATGTATTCCAGGTGCCTTTGTATATATTTCACACATTTCAAGTTTATTTTTTATATTATGTTTATAATACTTTATTTAATTAATGTATTTTATGTATATCCAGACTCATTCCAATAAGGACTTGAAATGGCTAACATATATTGTTTTATTTAATACTCGCAATACTGTACAGAATTATTACTCTCCTGTTTTTACAGATGAAGAAAACAAAGCTCAGAGAGACTAAGTTACTTTTTCTAGGTCACGCAGAGCTGGGATTGGAAACTAGATCTGAAGCTAAACTGGGTCTGTGAAAAGCAAAGTATGACTCATTCTTTCTTTCTTTCTTTTTTTTTTTTTTTAACTCCTTCAATCTCCCTACCATACTTTGCTTGGAATTGAGGCTAAAGTGTAGATAATGTTTTGAAGTGGTGAGAAATAAGAGTGACAATCCGGGATAGCATCAGGTTATAGAGGACCTTGAAAGGAAAATAAAACGGTTTTTTCCTGTAAGTGAAAGAAAATAGCAATCATTATAGACTCTCAATGAGAAGGACATGATGGAAGTATTTTAGAAAGATGGTGGAGATCTCCTGGGAGGCTGTAAGGAAAAAGAGTTGGGAGGCAGATAGGGCAATTAGAGAGTTATGCAAAGACTGATATATAATAACACCAAATTCCGATAACAGTGCTTATGAGGTGTCAGGACTATTCTATTTTACATGCATCAATTCATTTACTCCTCCAACAAGTCTATGAAATAGATAGCATTATTGTCTCTATTTGACAGATGAAGAAAGGAAATATAGAGAGATGATATGATTTGTTCAAAATTATATAAAGAGTAGATCTTGAATTCAAACGTAAGCAGCCCAGCTCCAGAACATTGCTTTTAGCCTCTACCTGCACCACCTAAGCATGGGCTATTAAAAGCCTTAGCCAGAATGAAAGCAGTGCAAATATGAGGGGAAAAAAAAAGAACAGGAATGGACGATACTTCAAGACTCTAGAGAAGCTGATTGCATTTTTCTTTTCTCACTCCAAGACTGCCTACTGAATCAACCCATTTTCTCTCATGATTCCAACTACTACCAGTAATTATCCAAGTCTCAAATCTCTTAACCTTAGTTCCAGGTGCATATTCCCATTTGCTTACTAAACATCTCAAACTGGATGCTCCATCGGCATCAAATTCAAAATGTTCAGGACTGAACTATCATTTTACCTCCAAACTTACTCCCACAACCTTGTTATTTGTCTCATCAAATGGAATTACAGTCACCCAGTGACCCAAAGCAGCTTCTTCTCAACCACTTCCACTTATAACCAAGTCCTATGGCCTTGATATCCTGTTCTCGCCGTTCATCTCCACAGCCATTGCTTTGATCTTGGCATTCCTCATGCTTTGTCTAAATCTATTTAGTCAATCAGTTATTTAGTCATTCAGTATATATTTATTGAGCACTTAACTATGCCAGGCACTCTGCTATGAGTTGGAGATACAGGAAAGGAAAGAAAAAAACAAGGTTCCTGACTTCATGGGGCTTACATTCTAGTGAGGAGACAGATACTTAACACATTAATATAAAATATTGAGTATATTTATAACTATAATTACAACTATAATTAGTGCTTAAAAGAAGTAAAGCAGGGTAAGGTGGAGAGGGGAACCAAATGACCAAGGAAAATCTGTGGCCTGAATAAAGTGAAGAAAAAAACATGTTTCTAACTGGAGGCAAGGCATTACAACCAGAAGGAAAACAATGTAAAAGCCCTGAGGCAGGAGCATGTTAGGTGGGTTCAACAACCAACAAGAAGGCCAGTGTAGACAGAGGTCTGAGTACGGGAGACAAATTGGAAAGGAAATTGGAAGGCAGCCAGGGAACATGTCGTGTATAGCCTTGGCAAGGAATTTGAATCTTATTCTACGGATAAAGGAAAGCCATTGGAATATCTTGAGGAAGTGAATTACATGATCAAATTTAGATAGTGAAGGGGTCACTCTGGTTGCTGAGTATAAAGTAGACTCTAGGAAGACCAAGGAAGAATAGGGCAATCAGGTGGTTATTCTAACAGTCAAGGCAAAAAGATATCGAGCTTCTGACTAGTGGTAGAGTAAAGGTTGTAAGAAGTGCTCAGATTCTGGCTCTGTTTTGAAAGTAGAACTAACAGGATTTGTAGATGGATTGGACAGACAGTGTGAGAGAAAGAGCCTAGAATAATTCCAGGTTTGCAATCTGAGCATCTAGGTGAAGCAGGTGCCATTTATAGAGATGAGAATTCAGTGGGGTAAATAAAGCGAAAACTAAGAATCACTAAGGTTTGGTGGAATGTGGAGAAGATAGCCTGACTGGAGTTGCATAACCAGAGAGCTCAGACATCACTACTTACAGAAAGCTTTGCCTATACCCACACCTTCCATTTCTCCCTTCAACAAACACACAAGGGTGTTCACACATTTCACACACTCATACACATATATGTACTTCATACCCCCCACAGACACACCAATTACACTCATACATGTATACACCTCTCTCACACACACACTTCACATATATACATCATATACACACATACCATGCCATGCACACACTCACGCTTCACTTAGTACGAATTAGATACCCCACCACTGTGCTACCTGAGCTCCTAAGTATATCTCTGCTTTATTTCATTATTTGCTGTTAGTTGCTCATCATCAAGGTGCCTATAGGGCCCAGCTTCAGGAAGCAGGATTCACATTGACCGGAGTATGGCTCATGTCATTATATTCAAGCTATGCAGGGCGCTGCCTCAACATGAGCATCCGCAACTTCAGGAGAGAGATTGTGTTCATTCATCTTTACATGTTCATCACCTGGCCAATGCAGGAAACTAGGACATAATTTGTACATAATCAAATGTTAATTATGTTTAAAAATTTTATTAGACAAATTTGCCACAGTCCATATTTCTCCCTCTATTCTCCTCAATATCCTCTAAATATGGATCCCAATATACAAACAATAGTATCATAAAATTCAACAACAACAAAAATACTCACAAGACCATTTTTTTGCATATTATTCTATTATAGGCACAGTGCTACATGCTTTCATATACTTTATTCAGTTGACCATACAAGTTGGAGTGGTACTTGAGGATCAATAAGATCTCAGGAATTCAGTTATGATATTCAACCCAATCTGACCAGAGAGGACAAATAATAGAGTAAAACATCGACCAGTGCTCAATGTAGGTGCATTCAAACATATTCGCTGCAAAGTAAGTATTAGTAAACTAACTTCCACTTTTGAATAATAAAAAAAGTGTAATAAGGGTGTGCATTTTTGGTCACTGAAATTATTTACGCACTACAAGAAAGATATAAAAGAGATGACAAGAACATACACTCCAGCAAAGACCAGTTCATGGGCATCCATAACTGATGCAACTATGTGATAAACAGCTCTTCTCAGTAATCTTCTGAAACTTCAATATACATATATATCCCCACAGGCTCTTGTTAAAATTCAGATTTTCATTCAGGAGGTCTGAGTAGAGCCTGAGATTCTGCATTTTTAACAAAATCCAAGGTAATGCTGATGATTCCGGTCCCAGGCCGCATAAGTAGCCTGGAGTAAGTAGC
>NW_006434369.1:9048906-9051193 GCF_000325575.1 Pteropus alecto
AAGAGTCAAGTAAAGTAACTTCTTAGCTCCTAATCTAAATAAAATTGCCATGTTGCATTACGCACAGAATCTATTTCAACAAACCTGTGTTAGTTTTTACATGTGGTATCACTTTACAGTTGCCAATGTGGGGCAGGGGGCAGGAGAGGTGCGTGTGCGAAAGGCAGATTTCATGGAGTTAGCTCAAATGAGGCAAAGAAGTTTCCTCTAAGTAAGCATGCTCGGTAGGAAAAAAGTGGAATGCAGTTCCTCCAGAATCAAAGTCACTGCCTTTGTAAAAGGTGTCCCTGGCCAGAATTAGGTATAATCACATTTCACGCCTAATACTATAAGCATTTTTTTTTTAAATGAGAGAACTTGGCAATGTGGGCAGCCTTGCTAGTGAAATTTCCAAAGGTCCTTGACTTCAGCCAAGCTGAAGTGTGCTCTGATGTGGTTACATGCCCTGCTAAATTAAAATAGAATTTTATGAGGGATGAATAAGGCAAAAACATGAAGCAAAGAAAGAACTTGAACTTGTCAAAATATTTTTTAAAAGAACAGCAAGTGGAAACTGTTAATCAGTGATGGCAGAAAGTCTGGGCCAAGTGGCAGTAGTGGTTGAGAAAGAAATGGAGGGAAATAATGACAATAATTATGTAACACAGGGATATTAAGAATTACCTCACTGAGTTGCCCTGAGAATCAAACTTGATGACATTTTTGAAAATACATTGAATATTTTAAAGAACTAGACAGATGTTTAGAGTTATTATAAGAGCATCATTATTTGTAAAATTCTTTGATACACTCTGTATTCTTCAAAAGGGAACAGCAAGGCATAAAGCATGATCATATGACATGCAATTAGAGGACCTGGGTTGACTTTCCTCTGTTACCGTTTTGGAGCCCATGTTTCTTTATATGTAAAATGAGAATATGATATCAATAATGTAAAATATACATTTTACGTAATTGTGTAAAACCCTTACAACAAGCTTAAGAGGAAAGGGTAACCATTTAGTAATGTGCTTGGCTGAAAGCAAGAATTCCTGACTAACAGAGGCCTAAATAAATTGGGGTGCATGATGCTTCCTTTCCATAACAGAAATTAGGAGGTTAGCTTTCGCTGGAGTCAAATCAGAAGCTCAGTAAGGTCTTGCTGGGTTCAAACTCTTTCTGTCTTTCATTCAGCTATCCTGAGCACATTAGATATTATGTTCTCTGTTTATCATCTCATAGTCACAACCCGGTTGTCACACTTTAGATATCGCAGTTGCATACAAGGAAATGAAAGGGAGAAACTGGGATGAGAAGTGACACCAGCTATGTCTGTGCCATTTTATCAGAAAGAACATGTGTTTCAAAATTTTCTACCGCACCTCAGCAGACATGTATTTACATCTCATTAGGTACTTACATCTCTACTTACATCTACTTGCTACATGATACAGCCACCTCTAACTGCAAGACTAGCTAGAAAATTCATATTTAACTTTGAAAGACTACAGTAGAGATAGGCAAGGAAAAAAGGAGAATGAGAGTGAGTGTAAGTCAATCCTGTCTGCTGCAGAAGGATCAAAATTATCAGCATTGTATTTTGAGTGAATGCTCAATGGTATTAAATGACTCACCTAAATTTACTGAGAAAAGATAGAAATAGAACCTGGCTTTTAGGACCAGTTGAAAATATCACATGGCCTGCTTCAAAACATGGTTAATTTTAACTTATAATTTATGAGAGCATTTTGTAACATACCTCTTATTATATGATGATTTTATTTTGTATTTAATTTTTAAAAGAAAATAGAACTACAGAAATCTTTTAAACCTAGCCAAAATTATTTTTGTAGGCTGTGTTTGTGACAAGGATCAGCCTGAGGTGTGAACTTAAAATCTTCTCAGGTCTTTTTGGAGCCTGTGCCTTTTCCTAGGTATGCATGGTGACTTTCTTTTTGAAAAAATGTTTATCTTATTTTTCAGTTTTATTGAGATATAATTGACATACATCACTATATAAGTTTAAGGTGTACAACACAATGATTTGGCTTATGTATATTGCGAAATGATTACCACAATAAGTTCAATAAGTTTAGCTAACCTCCCACATCTCACATGGATACAAAAAGAAAAGAAAAAAAATGTTTTTTCCTTGTGATGAGAACTGTTAAGATCTATTCTCCTAGCAACTTTTAAACACACTATACAGCAGAGTTAACTATAGTGATGGTGTTATACTATGTTCTTGGAATTACTTATCTTATAACTGGAAGTTTGTACCTTTTGACTACCTTTATCCAATTCTCCC
>NW_006434369.1:9051206-9070063 GCF_000325575.1 Pteropus alecto
CAGCCTCTGGACTAAAAATCTGATTTCTTTTTCTCTGACTTATTTCACTTAGCATAATGACCTCAAATTCCATCCATGTTGTCGCAAATGGCAGGAATTTCTTTTTATGGCTCAATAACATTCCATTGCATATGCATATATATATATATATGTATATATATATGTGTGTGTGTATATGTATATATGTATATATATGTGTATATATATAAACATTCCATTGCATGCATGTATGTATGTGTATGTGTGTGTATGTATATATATATGTATGTATGTATGTATGTATGTAGTTGGCAGGAAATACAAATGCTCCACAACATTTTTATTCATTCATCAATGAACACTTAGGTTGCTTTTGTGTCTTTGCTATTGTAATAATGTTCCTATAAACATGAGGATGCAGATGCCTCATCAACATATTGTTTTCAATTTCTTCAGATACATTGCCAGAGGTGGAATTGCTAGATCATATGATAGTTCTATATTTAATTTTTTGAGGATCCTCCACATTGTTTTCCATAGTGGCTATATCAAATTACAATCTCATCAACAGTACACAAAAAATCCCTTTTCTTTATATTCTCACAAATACTTATTTCTTATTATTTTTATTACAGCCATTTTAACAGACACAAGGTGATATCTCATTTTAGTTTTGATTTGCATTTCCTTTATAATTAGTGATATTGAGCATGCATGGTGACTTTCTTATTACCCCTTTTATATGCAGTTAATTTTAAATATCCCAGTCTTTAATATCGGACTCTAAGAGGGGAAAAGAGAGAAATGAAAGAAAAAGGGAAAAAAAGGATATTAGCCATTTTAATCCTCAACAGTCATTTCAGCTAGAAGGAGGAGTCTGTAACAGTGGGGGAAGGTACAACAACAATGGCTACCTAACTCTGCCTCTACCTGTGAGATAAGAAGCAGCAATCAGAGCAAAGATCCCTGATATTTGTAGAACAGGGTCCTTTTTCGCCCACTGTGATGTTTCATTTTGTGTGCCAACTTGACTGGACTAAGGGATGCCCATTCAATACTAATGGTATTGAATTATACCATTATCTTTCCTGATTTTTCAGCTTATAGGCAGTAAATTGTGGGACTTGCCAGCCTCCTTAACCACATGAGCCAATTCCTATGATAAATCTCCTCTTATTATATCTATATATGTCTTATTGATTCTGTTTCTCTGGAGAACACTGAGTAGTATATTCACCCTGGCTTCCACAAGCGGTGTGCAGATAATTGAATTATACCATTATCTTTCCTGATTTTTCAGCTTATAGGCAGTAAATTGTGGGACTTGCCAGCCTCCTTAACCACATGAGCCAATTCCTATGATAAATCTCCTCTTATTATATCTATATATGTCTTATTGATTCTGTTTCTCTGGAGAACACTGAGTAGTATATTCACCCTGGCTTCCACAAGCGGTGTGCAAGCCACTCCTGGAACACAAGCACAGCTACCTGCCATAAGCCTGGGGCATGAAGGAGGAGTAGTGGCTACTGTGCTAAGAGCTGAAATTGATGAAAATTAGTAACAATTTATCATCTAAATCTTTCCCTGGAAGTTGCAAGCCTTCAATAAACTCCACAATTCCAAAATAGTTACATCAGGCAGATTCTGCCAGTACAATTGCCTAGGTAAGGAGAGAAATTTCTCATGCTTCCTACTCTGCCAACTTCTCAGAATCCCAGGAGTAATAATTCTTATAACTATGGAGCCCAAATCTCCATTTCAAGCATTCACCATTCCCACACATCTTTCTGAGAAGCAATAGCCCTACTTTTTAGAAAAAAGGGACTGAGAGACAAACTGAATTGAGATCAGCCAACCAGAGAAAACATCTGAAACCTTTCCTTAAAATGTCTGATTTTTCTTCTCATTAATAAAAAGTTGTATATTCTTCAAGTGACAACTGTAGTTTACGTTAATCACTGGAATTTTAAGAGCCTAGCCCTGAGATAAAATGTCTGCACATGCAAAACATAAATTAAAATAAAATAAGGAAATGTGCTGATATATTTTATCAAATGTCAAACCGTTCTGAAGTCTAGTCTTCATAGCATTCATTTAAAAACTAATCACTATAATACAAATGTTTTGATTCAGTTGGATGTATTAAGCAGAGATAGTGGGTATAAACCTTGTTACAGAAAATAAACTCAAGCTGCCAATAGTAATTATTAAAATATGTTCCTGTCCACTGCAATATTCAATTTAATCTTCTCTTTAAATATCAAACTTGGGACTACTTGTATAAAATAGAACAATTTAGATTATACCATTTTTTTTTCAAAAATGAATCTGTTTTATGAAAACTCATATCTACTGTTTACTATAGTGTCCTGGCAGTCAAAGCACTGTGAGTCTCCTAGGATATGGTCACTCAGTCTCTCTGTTGATGTTCTATCTTCCTTACTTCCCCCAATACTGAGTTGCTTGAACATCTGTCATTGCTATGGATTAATCTCTTGTGGGTTTTTTTTTTTTTGTAGTTTATATTTGGTAATAAAATTTAATAAATTCTCCTAATCATAAGTTCTTCAAGGGCAAGAACTGTGACTTTCTCTTCCTGTACAAATGTCTCAGCATTACCAAATAACAATCAACATTGATGGTGTTGACCAAATTACTCATCTGGGGATAAAATAATATATCAGTTTACTGCATCTATGAAAATAATATTTATTTCATCTTTTGACAATAGTTCATTACAACTTTCTTAAACTTTACTTCCTTCCTCTTCCTGATTACCTAAATCAAGCATCTATAATTAAAAAGTTAATAAAGGAAAGAAAGCTATTCCAAATAAAGGGCATACAGCATTATGCAGATAAATATACCTGAATAGCTGACTAACATTTATTTAGTTTGTGTTAGATGCACCACAGCTTTGATTCAGTCTAATTAACATGGTCAGTTCCCTTTACCTTTTATTCTAAGAAATAGAGGTCATAAAGCAGAGACACCTAACTAGTTTTCTTAAGTGACATATGTGAGAATAATTATTGGGGTCCTAGTGCCCCCTTTGATTTGCTTTCAGTTTATATACCCTCCTTTTATAGTCTTACTGTTCATTTTTCTTATTCCTCCAAATCAAATGCTGCATTCATCATAGGATAAATGGAGACTAATGTTGTCATAGCTCCATGCTCATGTTTGCAAGCAAGCTTTGAGATCCTTGATTAAAGGTGTTATCACAAGCTCAAAATATTTTTCTTTTATTACTAGGCAACAAGAATTAAAATTGTGCCAAAGAGTCAGAAAGATCGTAATATAAATAAATTAATAAGTTCCACAATAGGGAAAAAAGGAATTTATGTATGGGCAAATCCACTGCATTCAGGGTTCACTGAGAGTCACAAACTCAATTTTTAAAAGGGATTTCTGTATTAAAAATAAACAGGAAGTTACATTTTTGGCAAATGTGAAGAAATTTAAATCCTGAACAGTGGTCAAAATTTTGCATTTACAAAAGCTGAGTGGGCTCTAACCTTGGCAAATATGCTATTTGAGCCCCTTCACAAAGAAGAAAAAAATTATTTAAAAGGCTGAAAAACAAAGGCATCTTAGACATTAGATTTTTCCCCCAAATAAAGTCTCTGATGAGTTATGTGTAAAAGAATCTGAAACACATGGATTAAACTTTACTTAAAACAAACATAGGTTTACTATGAAGAGAAAACTATGGGCAGTCTGTTAAGAGCTTCCCTCAAGCCCAAATATTTGCAAAAAGGGTTGATCTTTTTTTTACCAGTACACCACAAGTTTTCTGTCTAGTTTGATGGTATCATTCACTAGAACTGCCATTCAGCTTAGAATTTTTCTGACCTAAATACAGCTGCCATTTGTTCTCTAGTGCTTGTCCTCCCCAAATCGTAATTGATTGTTCTCTATGCATGCTAATTATTATTTACGAAAGTAGACTCACAGAACAGGTAGCTAGATCCATGTTCTTGAAATTGAGGCACGTTCTGTACCTGAATAGCACCTTTAAACATTACCAGGTTCATCTTTTAGGCATCGTTTCTAGAACAATGTAGCCATCTCACATGTTTCTGATGCTTCTCCAACCACTTGGCTAAATTGGTTTCATTTGTCATTCACTCTAGTTTTGTGGAAGGCTGGTTTTTCTCTGGCAATGGGTGACATTTTCCTGGCCCAGCAATCACATGCCTAGGAGGTTTCTACTCTTGCATGAAGGCAAAATCCGGCCAAAGGAGCCTGGCTGACATGCTGGAGGCTCAAATCCTCCAGACACAGAGCATAGACAGAGAGCAACTGGCGCCATGCTCTACATTCCCACCCATCTTCAGCATTCCCAGCACTTTAGGGTGAGTCAAAGGTCTTTCTTTTGTTTTCAACAAATGAACTTAGGTTTTGAGGATCTAAATGCTGAGTTAGAGCTTAGCTCATGGAGAAATGAGGGGCTGGAATACAATCATCCAAGTTAAATAATTGGAGCAATGGGTCTCTAACTTGACTGTGCATTGAAATGGCCAGGAATCTTTTTAAAAATACTGATGCTTGGGTCCCATGCCCCAGAGATTCTAAAACAACTGGCCCAGTGTTCAGCCTGAACATCTATATTTTTAAAAGCTCTCCAGATGATTCTGCTGTGTAGCCAAAATAGAGAACCTCTCATCTAGAGCTTCAGGATTGATTATCACCATGAAACTAAGTATTGAGATAGAATTGTGCTACTCAAAACTGACTGTTTATTACAGTCACCTGAAGTGATATTTAAACTACTAATACTAATGCCTGGACCCCACTTCCAGAATTTCCGATTTAGTTATATATTTCCAATGTCTAAGCTCTTTGTCAAATGTGAGATACATATATATTTGTGTGTATATATGTGTGTGTGTATATACATATATACACAATATATTATTTCTGATTTAGTTATATAATATTTTTAATGTCTAAACTCTTTTTCAAATGTGATATATATGTGCATGCGTATATATATGTATACATATGTATATATGTGTATATATGTATACATATATACACAAATATATATATATACATATATACACAAATATATATATTTTGCTCTGGTCTAAGTATGTTCTAAACTATTTGTCTAAGCCTCTATTCTAAGTATCTATATATTCATTGCAACAAACCTATAAACTAGGAACTTGTAGCCATTTCAAAATGGCCCCCAATGAGCCTTGCTTCCTGGCACAATGATGTAGTCTCTTCTCACATTGAACCAAAGTTGATCTGTGTAACCAATGGAATACTGCAAGAGTGATGGTGTGTGACCTCAAGGCTAAGTCATTGAACGCATTGCAAGTTCCACCTTGCTCTCTTGGATCACTTGATTTGGAGGAAGTCAGACGGCATGCCATGTGAACTTTCAAGCAATCCAGTAGAGAGGACTTTATGAAAAGAAACTAAAGCTTCCCATCAACAATAAGCACTATTTTGTTATTCGTGTGAGTGAACTGCCTTGGAAGTAGATGCTCCATCCCTAAACAAGCCATTAGATGACTACAGCCCCAGCTTAAAGAAGCCCTGAGCTGGAACTGCCCAACCAAGCTGCTCTTGCATTCCTACCCGTAAAAACCATGAGAGATCTTAAACGACTAGTGTTTCAGATGATTTGTTACACATCATTAATACAATTATTATTTCTATTTTACGATTGAGGAGACTGAGTCATGGAGAAGTTAAGTAATTTACCTAAGATTACACAGTTATAAAGAGTATTATGGGGGACTAAATTAGGTGATTTGTCTACAAAATCTGTGCTCTTAAAAACGATGCAATAGACTATTGGTTACCAGAGGAGAGAGGAAAGGGGGAAAGGGGGAATTAGATAGGGTAAAAGAAGTAAAATATGTGGTGACAGAGAGAAATATAACTATAGAAGGTGAACATACAGGGTAAATATATATATGACTTATTGTTAAAGTGTACAGTTGAAACTTATTGAATTTAACCAATGTGACCATTAAAAAAAATTAACCAATGTCATCATTAAAAAAACATTAACCAATGTCACCATTAAAAAAATAATTAATTAATTTAAAATATATATTTTATCTAACACTTTAAATATTTATGCCAAATATACATTATGCAAAACATCTAATTCAACATTGGGCTTGTGAATACCTCTGTTAAAACTGTGCGTGAAAATTATTTTGCAAAAATATTAGTAAGTTCTATATTATGGTACTGAAAAGTTTCCAAGTATATACTTTCCTATATTCTTCTCATCAGTTTACAAGAGTTATAATTACTTATTTTTCAAATTTAAAATCCTTTTGTGTGTACCTACATATCTATAACCTATGTATTAAAACAAAACAAAACAAATCAATGCAATAAAGTCACTTACGCAGATCAAGTATCGCTTTATGGGGAAGAAGTTACAATGGCAATAATAAGCCAAAGAAAGTCTATTCATACAAACATCTTACATGTTGTCCATGCACTTCCTATTGTTTCAAAATTGTTAGACCATCAAAATGCTATCTTTTCCCTAGTCATCCTACATTTCTATTATTTCTTTCAGCACATAGCTTTGAAAGAGCTCTCAGAGCGTTGTCCACTCCAGCCCTGTGGGTTTTTTACTGATACCCTAAAGACAGATTATGGAGTTCATGCTGCAAATGGATCAACAAATACATCCTCATACCTAATATTTTTTCTGCTTTAAGTTAAGCCTTCATTTAGGTTTTTGCAGTTTTTGAAAACTAAGCAGCTATTTATATTTTAAAGAAATTCTTCCATGTAGTATAGGAAAAGTCCAGTAAGGCAGAAAGATCTCTTCTCTGTCTTTGTTCTGTGACTTTGGGCAAAGCATTGGGTGCCCATGTGCCACTTTAGAAATTCTGATTAAACTGCTCGGGTATGGGGCCTAGGCATGGATCTTTTTAAAGTTCCTTGTGTAATTCAAAGTGGAACCAGAATTGTAAATTACTGATGTAATCTTGCAGTCTCGATTTCCTCACTTGTTAAATGGAGGTAATGATGCTGAGCCCTTGGTGTTTCATGTGAAGATGAAAAGTAAGTAATTTAGACAAAGTTCCTAACATGTTTAGCACATAGTTGGTACACAATGAATGCCATCTATCAGTATTTGTAGTTTGTTTTAAGATTTTTTAATGTGTTATACAAAGGTTTAATACTTATATACATCTATTGACTTGTTTTCCCTAGTGAGTCCTTCTAATGCTTGTACATTTAGAAATCCCTTTACATCCAGACAGTAAGTAAATGACATTCATTTTCTACAAGTCTCTTATGATTGTATTTTTACATTTATCACCTCTATCTGGAATTTATCTTAATATATAATGCAAGGCAAGACTAGAAATAGATTTCCTTCTCCAAAAGCCAATTTTCCCCCTGACATGCAATGAATTAATTTCTTTCCCCACTGGTAGTAATACCTACTTCATTCTATGTTAGATTTTTAGGTATATACCAGCATCTATTTCTGACAACTAAACTTATAAATAGATTATTTATTTATTTATTTTTGTCCTATTTTTTTAAATGCTTAATGATTAGGGCATTGCAATGCCTTTAATATCTTTTAGGTAAATTAAAATATTTATCATTCTTCTTTTACCAAAAATTTCTTCAATATTCTTATCTGAGATACTGTTTTAAAATATCTAGTTTTTATCCTGCCTAGGATCCTTCGGTAACCCCTTATCAACTAACCGAGTCACTTAATTTCTCCATTAAGATACCCCAAATGGAGAAAAAGTAAATTATTTAGTCAGGATAGGGTGTATAATCCAAAGCAGCCCTTTAGAAAGGCAACATGACACTTGTGTTTAATGTTTCATCTTTAAAATCCAAGCAACTTCACAATCTATTTTTCAATATATTTACTTTTTTTCAAATTGACTATTTAGAGCTGATTTACATTGACAGCAAAATTGAGCAGAAGGTACAGAGATTTTCCATACATCTCCTACTCCCTACACATGTGTTGGCTCTCCCATTAGCAATATCCCCCACCAGGGTGGAACATTTGTTACAATTCATGAACCTACATTAACAAGTCATTATCGCCCAAAGTCCATAGTTTACATCAGGGTTCACTCTTGGAGGTATACATTCTGTAAGTTTTGACAAATACATGTCTACCATAATAGTATTGTACAGAATAGTTTTACTGCCCTAAAATCCTCTGTGCTCTGCTATTTATCCCTTTCTTTCTCCTAACCCCTAGCAACTACTAACCTTTTTACTGTTTCTACAGTTTTGCCATTTCCAGATGTCATATAGTTGGAACCATAAAGTACATAGCCTTTTCAGATTATCTTCTTTCACTTAATGATAAGCATTTAAGATTACTCCATGTATTTTCATGGCTTGATAACTCATTACTTTTTAGTTTTACCTAAAAAATAAAATAAAATAAAATGGTACTTCAGTAGACTGAACATGTATTTATTCTGTTGCTTTAAGCATCACTTGTTCTCTGTGCCTACGTGCCCTAGGAGTGGCACAGTTTGAAAACCAAAGACTTATTAGAAAAATGAAAATGCTGCATTATCACATGCAAGGCCCCTTTCAACCTGTCTCCTGGGTATCAATTTCTATTACACCTCACATGCACCCAAAAGCCACCACTACAGAACAACTTGCAATTCCTTAATGTAGTGCTATAGATGATGATGATTATGGTGATATGATGGCTAACATCTTTTGAGCTCTTCCCATTTGCTAACTTAACTACATGTAGAACACATGTTATTTGGTTGTCTTAAAATAAGTCTACAAATTCTTTGATACTTCTCTTTTCCAAAGGTAAGGCCTAATTATCCTTCCTTTGAGTATAGGACACAAATAGTGACAGCTTCTAATTATTAGAGAATGGCATAAGTAACACTGAGACTTTCAAGATTTGGCCAAAAGGGCATTGCAACTTCCTCCTTGCTTTCTTTTTTTGATCATATGAAAGATAGTTGCCATGTTGTTAGAATATTCAAGCAGCCTTGGAAAGAGATTCACAGGACAAGGAACTTAGGCCTTATTCCAGGAGCTAGCACTGACTTGCCAGTCACACGAATGATTATTTTGGAAGCAGATCCTCCAGCCCTAGTCAGGCTTTAGATGACTATCACCCCAGCTGACATCTTGACCACAGCCTCCTAAGAGACCTTGAATTAGAACCACCCAACTAAACCATGCTCAATTCCTGACCCACAGAAACTGTGTAAGATAATAAATGTTAATTATTGTTTTAAGCAGCTAGATTTGGGGTAATGTGATATGCAGCAACAGATAACTAATAGAGCTTATTTAACCTTAACAATGATCTATGAGATCACTAGCATTATTAATTCTCATTTTATGAAAGAGAAAATAGGCATAAAAAGATTAATTTACTTGTTTAAACACACCCATTCACCAATACATAGAGTCAGGATTTGAACCCAGGTGGTCTGATTGCACAGTCCTAATCCTTACCCCACACAAGTGTTCCACACCTCTGTGAATTTTCCCACAATGAGTCTCCAGACCAGCAAATTTCTCCACTTTTGTTCAGCCTTCACAAAGACTATAGAGAGTACAGAAGAAAATGACCAAAGTCATTCCACAAATAGGAATTAAATTTATTTGAAGAGTTAAAGTAATTGTGCTGCTAAATCTTACAGATAAGTGAGAATATATGCAGGTCATTTGATTTTAGCCTCATATGAAATTATAATAAAGTACTCCCATTTTTTAAGAAGTATTATGTTCCTGGTACTTGGTATATTCAGCATATCTAGTTTTTACTGCAATGTTAGAGAATACTTATTCTTACCTTGATGTTACAAATAAGGATACTGAAAAAATGACAATATAGTCCACACATAAGGAAGAAATACATTTCATACAAGGAACTTATTTTAAAAAAGAATGAAGAACATGAATAGAAGCATCATAGAAATAGTACTAGGAGTTAATAAACATTTGGAAGTAATAGTCTATCTCACTATTCAAAGTAATGAGAATTAAAACAATTAATTCCTTGCTAATCAAATTAGCAGAGAATGCTTTTTAATAAAAATTCTGAATGTTGGGATACAGCTCTAAAAGGGCTCTTTTAAAATATGTCAGGAGCAAGTAATAAATTGCTACAACATTGCTTTATTGGAAGCAATTTGATAATGTATATTAAGAATATTAAAATTTCATGCCCTTTGATCTAATAATTATTCTACATATTTTTCCTAATTGTCAAAAAAGTCGACAAATATTTGATTACCAAATGTTTATTGTAATTCTATTTAGAAAAAAAGAAAAAATTTAAAAGGATGAAAAATAAACAAGTTAAATATCTAACAAAAAGAAATTATAAAATAAATTACTGTATCCACAAAGCAGAAAATTATGTGGCCTTTTAGGAAAAGATTTGCAAAAGATTTTTTTGATAAAAATATTTAACAGAATCTATGGCCATGCCACCCTGAACATGCCCGATCTTGTCTGATCTCGGAAGCTAAGCAGGGTCGGGCCTGGTTAGTACTTGGATGGAAGACCATCTAGGAACACCAGGTGCTATAGATGTTTAAAAAAAAAAAAAAACTTGAAAGATAGTGAGACCAAAATATCAAAAGCCATTATTATGAGATTGCTCAGTTTAATCGAGAGGTTAATTTTATATTTCAGTTTATCTGCATTTAGGGATCAGTAGAGGTATATTAGTTCCCTAGGCATATTGTAAAAAGTATCACAAACTGGGTGGCTTAAAACAACAGAAATTTACTCACAGTTCTGGAGGCTGGAAGTCTGAAATCAATGTGTCATGCTCTCTGAAGCCTCTTGGGGAGGATCCTTCCTCTCTTCTTCCAGCTTCTGGTAGCCTCAGGTGTTCCTTGGCTTGTGGCTGCATCACTCCAATCTCTGCTTTCCTCTTCACATGGCTTTCTCCTGTGTCTCTGTGTCTTCTCGTGGCTCTCTTTTTATAAGGATACCAGTCATATTGAATTAGGTGCCCAGTCTACTCCAGTATGACTTCATCTTAACTAGTTAATTTGAAACAACCCTATTTTGAAATAAAGTCACATTCTGAGGTACTGAAGGTTAAGACTTCAAGGTACCTTTTTTAGGGGATGGGGGGAGTGCAGTTCACAATTGAACCCATAACAAGAAGAAAGATATATGATAGAATATATGCTCATAGATCTTCATTTACTGAAGAGAATGGACAATAAGTATCTGTTCGGACATGTCCTCGGTTACCTTCTGTTCTGGAATGATTGTTCTGTATGAATCTGGGTGGCAGTTAGCCCAGCTATTAAAAAGGATTCAACTGCTTTCATGAAAGTGCGGTATCAATAATTATAGTGCAACTAGGCTAGCATCTGTGTCCTCACTTTGCCCCATATTGGATTCTCGGCATCTTGTTTACAAACCTTTGACTCCTCAGTTACGTAGATGAGAAAGTGGGACGACACATCCACTTTAATTGCAAATCCAGAAAAGGATCCATACCTTCACCCTTTTAAAACATGAGAGATTAACACATGTTAATATCTCCATCACATTGCAAACTTCCTTCTGTACTGCACAAACTCTTAGCAAACCTAACCTAAAAGCTTTCATACAGATAAAACCATTTTTGTAAATTAATATCTTATTTAAAAAGAGGAATTCAAAATACACAAGCTCTTCCCTTGTTCCCCTTTCATTGAAAAGAAATCTGAAGTTGTTCATAATCTGAAAGGCCCATCAGACCAGCACAGGGTTTACCATGATCAGAATGGGTATTATTTTTCGCTAGTGTGGTATAGATGTTTATTAATCATATACAAAGTTAAAATGACCTGAATATACTTTATAGAATGCCAAGAATGATTATTTGGGCTGAATGAGAATGAAGGCAATGTTTCACAAAGCTCATCGAGACATAATAAATTCCAAAACTCTTTTCTTCAGAAACCGTAATGTAAGTTGAGACTTTTAGATAAATTATCTTATTGAATCCTCTCAAGGTACTATTGTGCCAAAGTAATCAGCAAATATTTATTGAGTTCTTCTACCACATTCAATAGTTATACATTTAATACACTACATACAGTAGTCAAGGAGCTTCTTTATAAGCTTTAAGATGAAACTGAGAATAAATCTTGAAATTGCTTTGCCTCCAGTATTCCTTGTTTCAAGAAATAGAGAACCACCTCCCAGACTCTCAAATGAAAAACTTTGGGGAATAAGCTTCCAAGACCCTTTATCCTCTGGCCCCTATCTCATTCATTTGCCTCGTTTCCTACCATTTGCTTCCTTCATTTGGATGCTACAATCTACAGAATCTTTTTTTCATTTCTAAAATAGGCCATATGTCAAATGTCCAAGCCTTTTTCCAAACCATTCTCTCTCCTTAGAATGACCACATTTTTTTTTTATTAACAAGGAGATAAAAAAATCCATTAAAATACAGCTTGCATTATATCTTTATAAAACTTTTCCTAATTTCCCCCAAATTAGTTCTGGTTTTTTTTAAGTTAAACATTTTAGAGTGGGTGTATATAAAAAGAAAAAATCTTCCATCAGCTTTCCTGATTTCTAGGCACATTCCCAAGAGATAACCATTTTTAAATTTTTGTATTTAGATCTGTTGTTTGTTGCCACATTTCTAAGTAAAGTTGATTTATCAGTGTTCTGCGTTATTTTTGACTACTGATATGAAAGAGGACAAATTAGTTCTTATGCTTTTCCTCACTTTCCTAATACCCTTAAATTTTTTAGTTTCATTGTTGCTGTTGCTTTTTAGGTACATAAACTATTTTTGTAACTTTTATAATTATGCTATTTTTATAATTGTATAACTATTATATTATTATATAACTTAATATGTGTAAAACCTCTAGTTCTAGTCTCACTAACTGTAGACACGAAATCTTGAATCTGTGGTTTGTAAAACAAGGAAATTATGAATTATGCATGTACTATCCTTCATTTTTCCTTCACTCTCCACTTTCTTACTTCTTTCAAAGAAATCATTATTTTTACATTATTAAGTTTTATAACATTTATATTATAAAAGATATATTTAAGTTTCTAGAGTTTTTAAAAAAATATTTTCTCAATTAGAAATCAATAAAAGAGAGTTCTGCTTCCAATGATGACATCCTAGATAATTTATACACAAGGAGGTAAACCCACCATTTGGAGCTGCTTTTCTCTTAGAGGTAGCTTCTAATTCAAGTGTAAATTTCTGAGATGAGCTAGATTTTTTCAATAGTCTTACCAAGCCATGGGATAAAAATTAGAGTTTAGGGCTTGCAAGCTGGATGGACCCTGGTAAACCAGTGAGACTTTGATTTGGGACTCCGAAGGGATTACTCTAAAAAAAAAAATGAACCAGAAATAGGATGAAACTGAAAGTCAGCTCTGGAAACATCTCCATCTCTCAAAAACGGACATGAATTCTCTCCAGAAAAATGTCACTGTAGACCTGAAATTAATTTCATGATTTTTCACAAAGAATGTAGAGCACTCAAACACAAATAACCAGGAATAAAGGAGACAATAAATTGATAGAAGAAGGAGGAGGAGGGGAAAGAGAAACAACATACAATACATATAGATCCACAGAAATTCAGAAATAGTTACAAACTTTAGCCTTGCTTAATATGTTCAAAGATTTCAAGTGTAAGATTGAGAATTTCAGCAGAGAAGTAGAAACCATCAAAAAAGGAAAATCAATAAATAGCACTTAAAATGTTTTTATTGAGAAATATTGTTCATTATAAAAACAACTGGTATGATTGGAAAGAAAATAAATTCTATGCCTTTCTCTGTGCAACTCAAATTGAAAATGTTACAAGGACAAGAATAAATGAAACCTATTTTCTTTCACCATATGTGAGGCTTTTACGCCACACATGAATTTCTCCAAACCATGCCAAATGTTTGTTTGCTTCATAGTTAAATTATAATTAGCTTATAAAAATTTAGTTTTTTCTGACTGCCATTCTTTTTTATTTGTTTTTGCTGAGAAAAGAAATATAAGCCACCTTAACTACATTCATAAGCTATCGCAACTCCTTAATCACAAATATTGTTCATTTAATTAAATGTATAATATTTTCATTTTGAAATGATATTTTCTCAGAGGAACAGATATTCCTGTTCAAACTTGATATTAATGCTTTCTCTGTCTGCTGCATAATTACTCCCCAGTCATTCTTTTGTACCTTCTCTTCAACTCCATGTTCTTTTTCTTGTGTTCTTTTGTTTTGCTAACTTATTCTCACAGAATTTTATTGCAATAATGCATGGGAGATAAACTTTCTAAGTCTTTGAATTTCTGAAAATGCATACTTCTAGGATCATCATATTTATACTACTCTAAAATTTTCACATAATGTGTCTGGGGTTTTTTGTTTGTTGTTGTTTTTAATTTACCCACTTCAGCACTTAATCTAAAGATGGATAAAACAACTTTTGCTTCTCAGATTATTTTTTCCCTTCATTTCTTCTTTTTTTCACTTTTCAAAATTTTATTAAATGAATGTTGGATCTATTAAATTCATCTTTTCATAATTTTCATCTCATTATCTTCCTATTTTCTCTAGCCTGTCTCTTGATTTCTGTTTTTATTTAACAAACATTTATTTAACAAACATATTTTATTTTTCAAGAATGCTTTTGTTTTCTGAATTCTTCTTTTTGTTATAGTATTGTATACATATTTTAAGATGTAATGTTATTTTTAATCACTCAGTAAAATGCAAAAAGCAAAACCCTTTTTTTTCTCTTCTGTCACCATTTTCCCCATCATTTGTACTATTTTTTATTTCTACCATTTATTCTTTCAATATGGATTTTGATGCTGTTAGTTTTCATTAAATGTTTGTTGTTCCTTAATTATCTAATTATATTGTCATATGAAGATTATTTATTTTTTAATATTAGGAAACATGAATGTTCTTTGCAATTGTTTAACTCTGTTTGAAGACATGATGAAATTTTATAGTCTTATTTACCCTCTAAATGATGCATTGCCTGACAACAGAAACAGTGTCTGATTCAATTTTTAAAAAGAAAATGTTTATGTATTACTGGATTTAATTTGCTAATATAATAAAGGATTTTTGCATATATTTTCATGAGAGTTATTGATATGTTATTTTCTTTATCGAGTTTTGGTATTAGGGTTATTTTGGTCTCATAAAATGAGATGTGAACATTTTCCTCTAAAGGAGTAAGAAAGGTGTGATTCCTCATGAGTGTTTCATAGAGGTCACCAGCAAAATCCTATAGCTCTAAAGTTTTCTTTGTGGAAAGTTTTTGGATAATAAAGTAATTATCTTTAGTGGCTGCAAAGCTATTCGGATTTTCTTATTTATCTTGTGTCAATTTTGGTAAATTGACACAATTTTGGTATTTTTCAAGAAATTTGTAATTTTCATCTAAGCTATCAAATTTGGAAGCATATAGTTACAAGATTCCCTTAAACCCCTTTTAATGTATATAAGACTTACAAAGAAAACTTTACTTTCTTTCCTAGTGTTAGTAATTTGTTTCTTTTCTCTCTCCTCTCTCTTCTTTTCTCCCTAATCAGTTTAGCTAAAAGTTAATAAGATTGATTGATCCTTCCAAAGAATCAGTTTGGGGCTTTGAAAATTTTCTCTATTATTTATTTTCTATTCCATTAATTTCTACTTCTCATTATTTCTATTTATTTTGGTCATTATTATACGGCACTCTTTCTAATCAATTAAAGCTGTAGATTTGCTTTTGAGCACTATTTTAACTGGACTCCGATCTTTGATATGTTGTATTTTAATTTTTATTTAGTTAAAAAAAATCTAAATATCATTTTTTTAGATCTACGAATTACATAGAAGTTGTTTAATCCCAAATATTTGGGGTTTATACAGATCTTGTTATTGATTTCTAATTTTATTCTACTGTGATTTGGGAACATATTCTGCATGATTTTTATCCTCTTTTAGTATATGTAGACTTTTCTTTGGCCCAACATATGGTCTATCTTTGTGAAAACACTATGTGCACTAGTAAAGAACGAGCATGCTGTTGTTATTGAGTTCTATATATATATCAATTAGGTTAATATCGTTTATAATATTCAGATCTACATCTTTACTGATTTTTCTTGAATAGATCTTCTATGTCTTATTCATTTTTTATAACCAAAACCAAACAAATACATTGATAATACATTGACTTAATAAATGAATAACTAAACAAAAGAAAAAAAGAAGTTATATAATTTTCACACAAGCTTCCTAAGTGCATTAGGATAAATGCTTTTGGAAAATTATTTATACTAAGTTCCAGAATGATTTAAAACCTACCTTTGATTTTTTTCTCTTCTAGTTGTTTGAACATAAAGTAGAATTTAGCTTAAATTTAAATTATCTTTATTCTGTATTACCTTCTTTAAAGATATTTCACCTCTCGTATTTAAAGCCTGCATTAAAGAAAAAGAAGGTTTTGAGTTCTTACATTTCTGTTCTAAGGAGAAAATCATTTGGCAGATGGCTTGCTACGAATGGCATCTAAATTGATCAATAGTTAGAACAAGGCATATATTTTTTAAGTTAGAAATATAAAAAATGAAAATACTTTTAAAGTCCAATTTCACCTTATGATCTAATTCTCACACAGATTTTAATGTAAAAATTATTCCCAAGTACATTAAGATCTATTTGGGAAAATTCCATGGATACCATTTCCTAAATTATATAAATAATCTCCCTGTCTACCCCACCCAGACTTTTTAGAGGTTGAAGGTTACTTTTAATGGGCACAAAGACTCATGATTCAGAAAATCTAGGTACATTATTTATCTTTGGCGAACAAAACACCTTCACCAACCTTTTAAAAGTATTTATAATCATAACTTTTAATTAGAAATTTCAATAATTCCACTAAAATATTGAAGCTTATTAAGATTACATAGTTAGAGAGAGGGAGCTAATAGTTTCAACAGCAGACTTGAAAGAATGAAACCTGGAATACTCTTGCTTTAGCCATAAAACAGCCCACTGTTTTGCCCTAGGTGATGCTTTTATCTGTATTATTTCATTAGTCACCAGGTACATGTCTCTAGTACTAGTCTTGTTCCTTCCTGCACATGCTCTTGTTAGCTCACCAGTCATCTTTCCTACTTGAAAATCTGAACCTTCCTGTGAAGGGTGAAGGCGTCACAAACTAATTACAGAAGAACAAAGCATAAGCCTTAGTTTTAGACCAATAGTTCTCACACTCTAGCATGCTTCATGTTCACCTGTAAGTCTTGTTAAAACACAGATTGTTGTCCCTCCCTCCTCTATATCTGGGGTAGAACTCAAGAATTTGTATGTATAACATGTTCTCAGGTAATGCTGATGCTGCTGGTAGGGGATCATATTCTTAGAACCTGCGCATTAGAGTTCTACTGATGTGACAGATCTAAACTACAGCTGAGTTAGAAACATTACCCCTGTGTTCCCTGAAAAAGTAAGAGATTTCTAGCAGTCAATCGAATATATAGGTTAGGAACTAGAGGGAAAAGGTTAGGTTTGGAGATAAGAAATTAAATGTCAGCATATAAGAAATACTATAAATAAAGCCATGGGGTTGGATAAGATTGTTCAGGTAAAATGTATACGGTGAGAATAAGTTAAGAAGAGAAGAAAATCATTTTCATCATGTCGCTCTTTTAATAAAAATTATAATTGCTTCCTATTTTTGGCTGTGATTCTCAAACCTTTTTATACAATGTCTAGGTTTTATAGTTATTTGTAGATACAATAAAATGTGAATTCATTTCATTATGGTATAACATTAGGAACACTTTTGCTACTATAAAATAATCATAGCTAATACCTATTAATTGCTTCTTCTGTGCCCAGTACTATTCTAAAAACTATACATATATGTATGTATATATATAATTTATATTACACTATAGATACAAATTTAATTCAATGAGGTAGGTATTATTATTACCATCATCCACATTTTTTATATGAGGAAACTGAGGCATAAGTAAGTAAAATAACTTCCTCAAGGCCATAGACTGGTAAGAGGTAGAGCTGAGGCTGAATCCAATCTTACCCCATCTCTGAGGTCTGTGTTCTTAGTTATCACATTGAACAACTGCCATATCTGACTGTAATAAATATATGTAACAAAAAGTTAGAATCCCAAGCACAAGCCTTCTTTAAAGACGAAACAAAAAGCAAGCTGTCAGATTTCAAATAATTCAATATCTCTTTCATTCCTAACGTATTTTAGAATTAACCTAGAAAACAATCATTAGCAGTCACCAAAAGTTCAAGCAAAGTTATGGGTTAAAAAAAAAACTAACATCACCTAGAATGAGATAATTTTATCTCCTAACAGACATCTATAATAAAATTGAACAAAACCAAAATCATATAATTTTATACTGATAGTAAAATATCTCATCCACCTTGAGGTTCTCCAGTATTCCTCAGGATTATATGGCAGTCAGGCAGTCACCATATCACTATAGATTCTTCCACCTAAATTCTAAAGCTCACCATCACCTGGCCACACCTTAGCTACTAATTCAATTATGTCCTCTATTCTTCAAGGGTACCTCTACTCCAGTCGGGAAGGTTTTTTGGTTTGTTTTGCTTTTAATATTGCTTTCTCTTTCTCTGTTGATTAAGTGATTATTTCTCACTGGCCATGAACAAAATGGCCCTTTCCCAGTGTTTGTTGCTCTCAGGCCTGTCTAGAATGAAATCCATCTCAAAGATCACTTCAGGTCTTACTTTCTCCTGAAAAATTCCCTCATGGCTCTGATTCTCACTTGTGTATCTTTTATCCTAAATATTATGACTCTGAATTACTCAAGTTAGATCTTATTTGTTAATTGGGTCACTCAGACAAGC